>NC_060949.1:8605868-8607879 GCF_022045245.1 Lucilia cuprina
ACATCAGAATGAATATTTTTTGTAATATTTTTTTTTAAATAATCGTATTAGATTTTAGAAAAGGTAATTAAATATAAACTAATTTTATTTTCCTCATTTAAAAACATTATGTTTTATTTTTCGCAATAGATCGCATTGGGTCTATCTTCAAAATTGCGTAGTTTGTAGTTTGATTACAAGGTTTACATGGACGGACGGACATAACTTAATCGACTCAGAAAATGATTCTGAGCCGATTGGTATACTTTAAAGTGGGTATAGGACCAATATTATTGTTCGTTACAAACATCAGCACAATCCCAATATACCCTCCCCACTAAAGTGGTGTAGGGTATAAAAACATCATAATGAATATTTTTTGTAATATTTTTTTTTTTAAAATAAACGTATTAGATTTTAGAAAAGGTAATTAAATATAAACAAATTTTATTTTTCTCCTTTAAAAACATTCTGTTTTATTTTTCGCAATAGCTCGTATTGGGCCTATATACTAGTATTAATTCCAAAACTATACTTACCTAAATTTAAAATTGATTTTCGAAATTTTTACATTTCTTGAAATTTTAGTTTTAAATTCAACTTATTTTTCCTTTCCATCAAGATACTTTAATATCTAAGCCCCTTTTTAAACAGCAAGAATGGGTTGACTTGCCAAGTCGGTGGATTATCGTTATCTGTAAGCGGATTCAAAACTTCTTTGGATCGAAATCTTTTCAAGAACTAATTCTTTAAATAATTTTAAAATGTTAAGCAATTTCTTTCACTGTTTTAACTTTTTATTTAAGAAAATTTGAAAGTCGTGGCTCCAATTCAGCCGTCAGAAAAAGAACCGAGGAAACAGTATATTCACCCGTATTATGTCGTAGTCGAAAATCGACAATCGTCGTAGTCGTAGTCGAATTTAAATTTTATTGGTATTATGTAACCTATTCGACGTGAGTAATTTTGTAAAATATTACTTTGATAATATTTATATAATTTATGAATTACCTTGTGCCTATTTTATTTTTTTAATTTAAAAAATTTAATACAAATTTTGTTAAAAATGTTAAGTGTTGCAGTATTTTCTTCTTCTGATGAAGAAGAAGATCAAACCAGTGCAAGAAATCAATCCATTTACCGAAGACAGCTAAGATATAAATCAAATATACTTTCCCTACCAAGTTAAATGTAAGTATTTTGTATTAAGTTCGCAAACTTTAAATGAAAACTTTTTTTCAGATTTGTTAGGAATTTTCGGTTGAATAAAGCATCCTTCCAATATGTTTTAAGGACGATATCACCAAAGCTTTGTGATCGATCTAGATCAACAAGTGTGAGTAAAACATTACGGTTAGCAGCAACACTTCGAATACTTGCTTAAGGCTGCTATCAAAGAAGTGCAGGAAACGACTTCAATGTAGGTCTTGCTCAGCCAACAACAAGTTGTGTGTTCAATGAGTGTGTGGAGGCAATGTATAGTGAGCTTTGTCCGAAGTGGGTTTCATTTAAAATGACTGAAGAGGAAATGTTAAAAATAAAGGAATTTTTCTAAAGGAAGACCGGCTTTCCAGGTGTAATAGGATGTGTAGATGGTACACACATAAAGATTTTGGCGCCATCTCTATCCGAACGATGGAAATATTATAATAGAAAGGGATACTACAGTCTAAATGCTATGGTGGTGAGTTGAATGTTAGATTTAACTTTGACTTATAACATGACAAATTTATCTTTAACATATAGGTCTGCGATCACAAGCTAAGGATACGTTACCTGTCTCCACATCATCCCGGGTCAGCACATGATTCTTTGGTTTGGCATGCTAGTGATCAAACTGCTTCGGTGTTGTTTTCTTAATGCTGATATACATATATAAAACATTTTCCTATAATAAATTTCACAAAAACTATTGATTTGCACTTACGTTTTTATACCCTTCACCTTCGTGAGAAGGGTATATATAAGTTTGTCATTCCGTTTGTAATTTCTATAATATAATTTTCCGACCCTATAAAGTATATATATTCTG
>NC_060949.1:8607979-8620571 GCF_022045245.1 Lucilia cuprina
AATGTTTTTATTAACTAGACTGTAAGATCAATTATGTTTAAAATACACTATGGTGAAGGGTATATAAGATTCGGCACAGCCGAATATAGCACTCTTACTTGTTATATTACTCATTGTTATTATTTTAGTTTTTATTATTTTTTTGTCGCCAACAAAATATACTACGACAATTTCTATCGAATTTTTGTAGAAATTTCGACATACATAATACCATATTTTGTAAAAGATCTTTCACAGAGTTGCATTTCTCTCGAAAAACGACATATGTAATACCATTTTGAAAAATCGACACAAAATCGAAGTGACTACGACATACGTAATAAGGTTATTTTGAAATAAACTAAATGGGAATTGTATGACTATTTCATTTAACATTTCTCTTAAAATTAAATTCTTACAAATATTTTTTCCTTACATACTAAGCAGTATTATCCCAGGACTTTAAAACTAAGGCACTATACATATTTACAGCAGATATATACTGTATAACAATAAATCTATTAATTAAGTTAATTCCCCAAAAAAGGTAAAAGGGGAAGCTCTCCGAACTTAAAGCTAGACTTAAAAACTAAATAAAGTATGAAAAATATTTACAAAAGAAACATATATACAAAGAAGGAGTAGAGAGGGAAATTATATACAAAAGAATTAGGCTTATATCCTATTGCGCAGTATTATAGACCACGTTATCCATATCGTAGGAATTTATCCTCCTATGGTAGAATAAGAGTTTTGTACCCTCGTAAAGCAGATTTGACTCATTTAGAAAAAGAAGGTCTGTCGGTAGCATATAGAGACGTCTATATAGTCTCAATATCACGTGGTGAAGTAAAACAACCCTCAACGAGGCTGTTATCCAGAAAACGAGCCCTCTCAAGGAATCTGACCCCCCTCTTAACCATAAAAGCATCGATCCTCTGGAAATCTATCGCCTTATATATCGACTTACAGGAAGGACGCCGCTCAAGAACTACCCTCTTTCGTCGTGCTACCTCTTTCCAAAATGTTTCTACTTTTTTATCTAGTTGTTCTTTGATGGGACATATATGTTAATGTATTAACAATTTGGGGAAAATGGGGGCTGTATTAATGGTATTTCGGGAGCCCTAGTGACGATGATCCGGTTTGCTCTGCGATCATCGTTTTAACTGTTCGATTGTTTCTCTCGGTAGGATTTTCGTGTGGAGCGTAAGGAGCAGCAGTGCAATGTTGAATACCTGAATTGTTAAATAGATCTTGTTCAGCTCGACTCGTAAATTGTACACCGTTGTCGGTTAGAAATATCTTCGTGCACGGAAACCGAAAAATAATGCGTTCCCGTAGGGCTGTCGAGTGTTAAACAACTTAACCCACATTCTAAATAAATCTATTAGAATTAGAAGTGCGGTATGACCGTTTGTAGAGCGTGGTAGGGGCCAGGAAGTGCTACATTGCATGGTATTAATAAATCCGGTTAATTTCCTTCGTTCGGGTCTGTATCGTGCGTACACACTGCAGGATTATACATCTTGCGCGAAATTCCTAAATAAACCTGGCCAGTAATACATCTCTTCTATTCGTTTTTCAAACTGCTAAAAAATCTGTAGTATACGAAGAAAGCATATCATTACCTGTCCCATCAAAACAGTCGAGGTGTGACTTGTGAGATACGGAGACCATGTTGTCTATCCAAAAGTAGAACTTGAATTATTCAGGAGAAGCCGATCTTATGGAATTTCTTAGGAGGTTTGAGGAATAAGCCGAGAGTAATCACATACCATTCGATCGTCTACTACCCTCCATGCTTAGTATACTAGAGGAGAAAATTCAAACTACCAAAAAATCTGTAGTATACAAAAAAAGCATAAGATTACCTGTCCCATCAAAACAGTCTTGTTTTTTATGGAGATCATGTTGTCTATCCAAAAGTAGAACTTCAATTATGCAGGAGAAACCGATCTTATGGAATTTCTTGCTGAGTATACTAAGCGGATAATAGATACCTTTCGCACCTCGAACAAAGTTTCTACTATCGCAAAGAAAAAGGTCGAGAACGTGCGAAAAACTATATATTTACGATGCTAACGATGTTTCGACAACATCCACAGCCACTTAGATAGAATTTATTATTACCTGCAAACAGAGTATAGGCACTATGTCCGCCGGAACAATTTCAACAACTTAGACGAACTAATCTCTCCAACTGATGAGCTCGAAACTCTAAAACGCGAAGAACGGCTTCAAACCTCAGACATTGTTGTTGCTTCAGTTTACAGTTTACACTGATATCGCTAAAATACCAATACCGAAATAAGTCTAAATACCGATAAACCAATATACCGATAACTCTAAAATAAACCAAATACCGATAACTCTAAAATACCAATACCGAAATAAGTCAAAATACCAGTACCGTTACCTTATCACCGTTTCGAAACGGTTGCCAACCTTGCTCAAACGCGCATAACTCATTATTAAATTAAGATATCCATATAAAATTTGGTACAAGTATTGCTTTTATATACAGAAATATTACCATGAAAGTTTTTTTGATCGGTCCATAATTTGTCATAGCTCCCATACAATGTCCCGAAAATCACTCAAAAATACATAACTCATTACTAAATTAACATTTCCATATACAATTTATTACATGTATTGTCCTTATGAACAGAAATATTACTGTGAACGATGTTTTCCCATACAAAGTCCCCTCCCGAAAAATACTTAAACGCGTATAAGATATCCATATAAAATTTGGTACAAGTATTGCTTATATGCGCAGACATATTACTGAGACATTTTTAAGATATTGCTCATATACAGAGAAATAATACTGTGAAATTTTTTTCCTATCGGTTCATAATTGATCATAGCTTCCATATAAGGTCCCTTTCAAAAAACACTTAAAGGCACATAACTCATTACCAAATAGTGATATCCATAAAATATTTGTCATAAATACTATTTTTGTACACATAAATGTTTTTCTCGCTATCGGTTCATAATTCGACATAGCTCCCATACAAGGTCCCTTCCGATAATCACTTAAGCGCACATAATTCATTACTAAATTAAGGTATCCATATACAATGTGATACAAATATTGCTCCTAAATACAAAAATATTACTATGAAATTTTTTTCCGATCAGTTCATAATTGGTCATAGCTCCCATATAAGGTCCTCTACCGAAAATCACTTAAACGCGCATAACTCATTACTAAATTAAGATATCCTTATAAAATTGTACAAGATATCTATTGCTTATATTACAGAAATATTACTAACATTTTTTTTCCGATCGGTCTATAATTGGTCATAGCTCCCATACAAGGTCCCCTTCCGAAAATCAAATCAACGCGTATAATTCATTAATAAATTAAGATATCCATATAATGTTTGACAAAAGTATTACTCATATACAGAGAAATAAAACTGTGCCATTTTTAATAGCATACAAGGTTACTTTCAGAAAAACACTTAAAGGCACATTACTCATTACCAAAAAGTGAAAAAATCACAATAAATTACAATACAAAATTGTTTTACGATCGGTCCATATTTGGTCATAGCTCTCATACTAGGTCCCCTCCAGAAAATCACTTAGATTCACAATTTTCATTACCCAATAATGTTATAGATACATAATTTTGAAATTTTGTCTTTACAGTAGTTATCGCTTATAGTTCACAACTACAGTTGAACCATTTTTTTGGACTATAAGCGATTTAGGACTATAACCGAATTTCTTTTTAAGCCACTTTATGGAGTATAACTGAATCCAGATATAATACACATTTTGGACTATATACAGAGTATGGAATTTCTTTAGTAAAACCATTAAAATGTTTAATTTATCGATTAGTATAAATTTAAAATTTGGTATGCACAAAGAGGAGATGTTGTTTGGTATGCACAAAGAGGAGATGTTGTCGAGTTTAGGTTTTGAATTTGGACCTTATAGGCCAACCAGGGGCCCGGCGGGGGGTCCTCAAATTAGGACACCTCGGCTATGTTAAATTTTTAAAACGATCTTATTTCTTCATTTGAGTTCCGATTTAAAAAAAATTTCGTATATAGAATCTTCTCATCGAGCACTATAAAAAATGTCGTCGTAGCAGTAAATTATCTCTTATAGTTTAGGAGATATTCGCATTTGAAAATTAAAATTTTAAAATTTTTACCGTTCTTACTTTAGTTTTTTGATAATAGCGGGTCCAAATGTTCCCGATTTTAGCCATTTTTTTTTATTCGCTTAACAAGTCTATATATCAAGCAGTGAAAGAATTATGTAAAAATCATGACTGAGTCCAAAGTTATAGGCATTTTAATTTAAAAAATTAAAAAAAGGCGATTTTTTGCCATTTTTTGGGGAAAAAAGTATCTTTTTCTTTTTAAGTTATCTAAAAAGTTTCTAAGAAGATGTATATAGAATTTATACTTTTTGAAAAGCTGACTTTACATAAAATACGATAAATGAAACAAAACCTAAAAATTTTTGATACCGAGGGGACCAGATCCATCCAAAAAAACCCTATTTTTTATATAAAATTCAATTTTGAGCAAAAATTCTCAAATCGCATAGTCGATATCAAATTATAGTGACCTGTTTTATATGACCCAATATGTTCTTAATCATTTTGTAACGGGTTTCGATAACCCCGCCCCTGGTATGGGGCGGGGTTATCGAAAAATCCCATTTTTGGGATTTTTTAAAACTTTTTTGGGAATTCCGGGATTTCTAATAAGAAAATTCGATTTTTTTATTTAATTTTAGATTTTGAGTAAAAAAATCTAGATAAAAGCTATAAAAATAAATTTAAATAAAATGAAATTTTATAGTTTTTATTGAAATAATTGAAATTAAAATAGTAAAAAAAATAATTGATTTAACAACTAATCTAAAAAAAGTAATATATGTACATACATTAGGCGACACACAAAAGATGATGCATGAGTTAACCCCCTCAAAATATTTGCTGTTATGTAATACCATAGAATCTCCTCATCGAGCACTAAAATGCTCGATGTCGTCGTAGCAGTAAATTATCTCTTATAGTTTAGGAGATATTCGCATTTGAAAATTAAAATTTTTAAATTTTTACCGTCCTTACTTTAGTTTTTTGATAATAGCGGGTCCAAATATTCCCGATTTTTTTTATTCGCTTAACAACAAGTTTATATATCAAGCAGTGAAAGAATTATGTAAAAATCATGACTGAGTCCAAAGTTATAGGCATTTTAATTTAAAAAATTAAAAAAGGCGATTTTCTGCCATTTTTGGGAAAAAAGTATCTTTTTCTTTTTAAGTTATCTAAAAAGTTTCTAAAAAGATGTAAATAAAAATTCATGGTGTAGGGTAAATAAAAATTCATGGTGTAGGGTATTATATGGTCGGCCATGCCCGACTATACCCTACAAACATTTTCTATTGCGGAAGTTACCCGTGTGAAACTTCCAAACGTGCTAAAAGCTCGCCAGCGATGTTGCAGAAGTATAAGAATTCTTGTCACCAGTCGGGAAGAACTGATGCCGAGCTGGGGAACGTCTTAGAGTAATGTGGAAGGCACTTCTAGAAGAAGAATATTCTCTTCTTCTAGAAGACGAGTATTCTCTTCTTCTAGAAGATGAGTATTCTCGTCTTCTAGAAGATGAGATTTCTCTTTTTCTATTTGTATGCTCACTAAGATAAAAGCTATAAAAATAAATCTAAATAAAATGAAATTTTATAGTTTTTATTGAAATAATTGAAATTAAAATAGTAAAAAAAATAATTGATTTAACAACTAATCTAAAAAAAGTAATATATGTACATACATTAGGCGACACACAAAAGATGATGCATGAGTTAATCCCCTCAAAATATTTGCTGTTATGTAATATGATGTCTAATATACATACATATTTATAAAAAAATTAGAATTATTACCTTATAATCTATTTTTTACATTTTCTGCAAATAATCGTTATTTTTATGGAACCGTGTGATGAAATGAGACATATATAACTTATAAATCCCTTTTTTATATTTTAATTCTGTTAGAAGTATTTTAATATAGGTTACTGCTTTCTAAAAAAATAAAATAATTAAAAATTAATTTATTTATTGTTTTGAATCAATAAAACGTTACCTTTCATGAACATTTTTTAAATAACTTGGAATTAAACCGTCTATAAAGATCTGAAATTACTAAGTCATGGAATATTATTAAAATTATTTACAGTCACTAACGATAGAAACATCTTAACGACCCTATACTATTTTTTGTTTGCTTTCCTCTAATTAAGGAGTTATATACTTTCAAAAACTTAAGAATATTAGTATCATATAAAGGTCATTGACAGACCTGGTGTTAATAACTAAAAAAGTACCTATAATTAGAATAATTAAATCCAAAGCTATATGAAAATTAATAAAGTTGTATTTAAAAAAGGTGGTTTTTAAAATATTTGATTTTAATATTAAATATATTATATGGGCAATTGAATTCTTTTCTCACTGGCTCTCATTTCCATTAACTCCTTATTGTTATTTGCACTTTTGTTTCCATTTTCCGGTATGCATCTGTACTTTAAATCATATGCTAAATGTAGAAAATGTTCAAAATGTTCCAGAAATCGTATGCGAGCATGTAGGGGGGATATTCCAAATTGTAATATTTCCTCATTTATTGACCTTTGCTTGGAAATATTCGAAAATTCTGATTTTTTATCACCACATATGTAGCAGTATCAAGTAGATGATGTTCCTGTAATGGCATTTCCAACTTTCCCATCAATCATTGTAAGTTTTAAATCATAGGACATGTTAAACGAATAATTTGCTATTTCGATTGTTATAGGTTCCAAGTTTTTAATTTCTGCTTCAATAAGATTTATCAAATCTTGCGTTGTTGTTTTGGATTTCTTTATATACTCAAAGCTTAGTGGCCTACAAAAAGCTTTGGATCCTGGAGTCAAATTCTTCCAAATATCATCGAAACTGGTTGATGGAGAATCGCTGTCAGCATACTTTCGAATTCTTAATGGAACTAGCGATGCCATAAATACACTTTTATACTCGGAAGATGATTCACTTGTGTTGATTTGTTTATATTCCGAGAGTGCTGATAATCCATCACATCCCCACTTACAAATGAGTTGAAGATCAGAAAAATTTATTTTTTTTAGTTGGTCTGAAGAAAAGTCAGAAGCAATCCTTAACGCAGTATTTTCGAGTAGAGCGCCGAGTCCAATAACAGCCTTCCGATCAGTTATTTCAATAGGAGGTGGTATAATGCTTTTCTTCTTTTCATTTATTTTGTCATATGATGGTAAAACATCCACTCCTTTTTCAGATAGCGCCTTTCTTAACGCTATGTAGTTATCACGACTTAATCCCAGCTGCAACATAAGCGCAATAGCTTCTTCCTCAGTAAACGTTGTATCAGATGATGGTGTGGGTATACTCTTTACAATTCTTTTCAGTCGTCTTGGTAATGCGGATGGAAGAATATTTGCAATTTTTATGGCATCCAAAGGCTGTTTTTCTTTTCTTAACATTGCTTTAAAAGTGTCCGAAACTTCTTCGTTAGATAAGGTTTCTAGTGAAGTTGATAACCTGTTCCTCTTAGATTTTGAGCTAAAATCCTCATACTGCTTACAGGGAGCACCAACAGTTGATACGCAAATAGCAACTTCTACACATTCATCCAGCCAATCAGAAAATTTCGATCGAAATGGAATACCGAACACTCTTCAGTTTTATATCAACTGATTTTATAAAATTTTCAATATTACATATATCAGTTTTATCCACTTTATATTTATGTGCAGTTTCAATATATTTCAATAAGAAGTTGGCTTTATCTTGAAAAGGAGCTGAAGAGTGTTCAAATAAAATGGAGCACAAACAGATATAGACCTGACTTATATATTAATTACAGGTACTTAAATTAAATTATTATTTAAAGGATTATGATATTCTACCTAATATGTCTAACGTATCCTTATGTAATGAATTTTTCGTCAATAGGTCACTTTAATAAGCTACCTATTAAGGGGTAGAAATCATTACAGTTTAAAAAATAATACTTGAAATTTTTTTTTGGATTTTTATGGATGAAAATAATAGTGCTGGGTAAATTTTCTAAAAGAAGTAGAGTTTTCCCTAATTAATTTGTCACTTAAAAAACATAACGTAGGCATGTTATATATCAATGGAAAGGTAATTTTGTCTTTTTTTCAAAACTGTATTTGAAAATTAAAAAATTCGCGGAATACTTTTTTAAAAATGTTTTTTATTCAGTTTTTTAATAAATATTTTTTGATGAAATTTTACAGTTAGGTAGATTTTTTTACTTAAAATCCCAAATTAAATAAAAATTTCGAATTTTCATATTAGAAATCCCGGAATTCCCAAAAAGTTCTGTCAATTAACCGATTAAGAAAAACTTACTATTTGGCAGTAAAATTACTATGTATTTTTTACAAATTTAATATTTTTATAATAAATGTTCTTCTTTTCTTCTTTTCTTAATTTCTTATTCAATTTTCTATAATAAAAAAAGTTTATTTGATGATTTTTATTCATAGGAATAATTATATCGCTTTTATTTTTACAACCAGTTTTTTGGGAACATTGTTGTGTTCTTAAGTATTTCTAATAAGTTTTCAGCAACAGTTATAGTTGAACTAGTGTTCAATGGAACGTATGAATTCTAGAACTCGTTAAAAATCTTAAAAACAGTAATGTCTTTATATACACTGAAAAAAATCCATGCTCAACTTTACGAAACAAAATTTCGTACCTTCTATTTTCGTAATATTTACAAAAATTTCGTGTATAATACGAAATATTATTTAATAAAACCCTTTTCTATTTTTACGAAAGTACGAAAACCTTTCGTAATATTTTTTCTTAAATTTTTAATAATTTAATTTTATTATATTATGATTAAATAAAACTACAATATTTTTATAAAATTTAAGAAGAAGTATAATATTATTCACGAATTATTTTCATAAAAGAACTGAATATTCGTGTGGAGAATAATTTTGAACTAAAATTAGAAAATTTATTTTAAAATGAACAAAAATGTTTGAATAAATTAATATTTTGTAAATTTTACCATATTTATTCAAAATTCCCTTTTTTCAATTTATGTAAATTAATTTTTTCAAGAATATTTTGCATTATACTAAAATATTTCGTACAATTTCGTATATATTACGAAAGAATTTCGTGGTGCGAAACAACGAACGATTCGTACAATGTACAACATTTTTGGTATATATTAGACATGGATTTTTTTCAATGTACATAAATACACATACATACATACATACATACATACATACATACATACATACATACATACATACATGCATGCATACATACATACATACATATATACATACAACATGAAAAATTTTTTTCACATTATTATATATTCATTATGCAGTTTATATTGCATTTCACTATGCAGGCGCGAGAAGTATAATTAAATAATTGTATGTATTCCTTATTAAAATCTAAACGTACAATTATCACAATGACGTTTGTAGTTCAATATTTGTATTGACAAAAACATAAATTAAATGAACGTAAAATTACTATAACCCCAAAACTGCTGATAATAGAAAAAAATTGTCTGAAACCAAAATGCCCGTAAATTTGATTTTCTACAAATTTTGCAAAGACTTCTAAATTCGTAGGATGTATAAAAAAGTAGATATTTCAAAAAAAATATTATTTGGACCTATGACCTCCAATATTTCAAGTATATAAGACATGATTTAAGTCCGCCAATTTAATAGATGAGAGTGATCGGAGAGTGTTCCATATGTACACAAAATATAATTGTGTCGAATTTTATCAATATAGCTTTATTTTACAATGAAATATGTGCGTTTAACTGATTTTCGAAAATGAACCTTATATAGGAGTTATGACTAATAATAGACCGATCCAGGAAAATTTGTGCTATAAGAACTTTTGTTATGATTTTCAACATACTGGATGTATAGCAGAAGAAAAATGTGTAACGAAATTCACCGAATTATATTTAGTAGTATTTGAGGAAACTACTTAAGAGTTACGAAATAGTTCGAAAATAAATATTTATCATAATTAGATATAAAATATTTTTTTTTAATTTAATATTGATAAACTCATAATAAATTCCTGCCGGTAGCCTGTACAGTACCCCACGTTCGTGTTTTTTTTTTGTTTCTTTTAAAGTTTATATGAAAAAAGATTCTTATTCAAAGGGCTACTAGGGTAGATATTTAATGTCCCTCAGCATTTTGGAGATTTACATTTAAGGTATAATAAAATTTAACACTACAATAAATCATAACTTACAACCCCTTAAAAGTAAAATTGTATTTTACCCATTTTTTATTGTTTCATACTTAAAGCCGACGTAATTTTAACTTCTAAGGGTGGTAAACAAATGTCAAAAGTCTCAAGAACCTTGTAACAAGTTATTGTTGTTTTTGTTGATGATGTATGTCAAGTGTAAACATCATAATAATCGAGAAAAATATAAATTTCAATAGTTTGTTACGCTTTCGACTTTATAATGAATTTACAAATAAAAGCGTAAAGCGGTACAAAATTAAATAGAAAAGCAAATAGACTCTACATAATGATTTTACTACATCCCAATGTGTTCCACTTGAAATACTTCATCAAAAATTTTTATATGCTTCAAGATTTCGTTTGTCAAACATTTAAATGATGAACACAGCGGCTGAAATTTTCAAGGAGATGAGAAGGCATAAACATAACATTTATTTTGCAATCATGTTAGAAGTATTTACAATTTAATATTTTCAGACAAGTATTTTTTTACTAAATCACTAAATTGGGAATGGTATTATAGGACTGTACTGATGCTTATAACGCACTGAAATATTGGTGTTATACTTAAAGAATATCGATTGTCCATATGTTGCAATATATACTTTGTCACATTTTTTAAGTTAAATTGATTATATTTGATACATGAATTTTTGGGCCAAGGACGAAGATTTTTATACCCGTCGAATAGCTCATTTTATTCACGGAAACGTAGCTTAAGAGTTTAATTATATTCTCGTAAATAATTTTTATCAAAAGCCGCCAAAGTTATAGCGGTTTAAAGTTAAAACAATTTTCAAAATCACGTTTTTATCTGAAACTAAAAAATATAAGCATGGGTATAACCCACATCGAGGGGAAAAATATAATTAAATTAACACAAATATTCTAAATATTCTTGGATAAATTCGCCTTTTAATTTATTTCAATCTCTTCTTTTATAAAACATTTTCATTTTTTTTTAACATAATGAATTAATACTTTAATTTACAATCATTAACTAAAAAATTATGCATTTATGTTTGATAGATTAACAAGTTAGAATGTTACATTCGGCCTTGCGGATGTGGACCATCGTACGGGTGCTTTGACTTATACGCCAATCTTGCCGATGCCAAAATATTTAGGAAAATGATTTGTATATTTACAAACATATATCATAATGATCAGATGGATATAAGAGTTCTTCGTGGAAAATTTAAAGAAGCTAGCTTTATTAGTTTCCCAGATAAACGAATTTTTGTATATTTTATTCATAAGGGAGCTGCAGCGCCCCATTGGTAGTCGGTCAATTTATTAACCAAAATGTTTACATGGATATTAAAGTTCATCGTGCAAAATTTTAAAATTTAAACAAAATTAATTTATTCTCCCCTTTTTTCATTAAATAATCACATTGACAAAATTTGAGGACTTTAGCTGTTATATTTTCTCAGATATACGGATTTAACATTTTATTCTTAATGAGAGTACCAATCCCACTATAACCATTCCGTCCATTTTCTCCACAACTATTCTTATGGACTTAGGTATTAGTGCAAAATTTTAAGATTTTAAATACAATAGTTTCCCAGGTAAATTTTTTTCCTAAATATTCGTGTCAATACTACAGTGGCTCTAGCTGTTACTCCAGCTGATGCAGTTTCTGAGATATGCGACTTTTAATACTGATTTTGTATGTGGGCGTGTAACCTCGCCCACTTGACATTTTAAAATAAAAGGTAGCCTAAACAAGACTATAATCAAAATATTATTTCAATTTCACCTACAAACATAAATAAATCACCACAAGCTCAGAATACTAATACTTATCTGAAAAAAGCTATTTTTGTTGCTCGTTTAGCATCTGAAACATCACTCGATGAGGTTTCTAATTATATAATTTCTAAACTAGGCTATGAATGTCAATTAAAAATATTTAAATTCAACTACTCCGAACCCCGAAACAAATCATCATTTAAAATAATTGTTCTTGAAGAATTCTATTCCTTAATTATAAAGAATGAATATTGGCCATCTAACTCCATTGTGCGTGAATACATCTACAGAGAAAATCCAAAGAATGATATAGCGTATCTTCTTAATACTTCAATTTCTGCATCAAAAAAACTAATTTACGCTCCTGTTAACACCATCACAATTATTTACCAAAATGTTCGACGCACAGTGGTATAGGAAAAAAAAGAGGGAAATAATTCGGTAACTTCTAAACGGTTAATCCGATTTTAATGAAATTTGGTATGCACAAAAAGGAGGTGTTGTCGAG
>NC_060949.1:8620671-8677975 GCF_022045245.1 Lucilia cuprina
AACACCTAATCTTTTGAAAAATAAAACACTAAAAAGTGCCATTATTCTCATATGAATGCATTTGGCGGCGATGCGAGGGCTCATGTCATCAAAATAATTGAATAATATTTTACAGTCTTCTATTTGACGTTAAAATACAATATAATTTCGCTATTAAAAGTTAAATTTTATTTATTTTTTATTTTCTGATTTTTTAAAAATATTTTTAAAATTTCAAAATGGTGTCTACTTATATTTCAACACCTTTCGCAGATGAATTCAAAAATATTTCTTCCGGTTACGGTAACATTATATGTAAATCACCCTATGTTAATTAAAATTTGCAAATATGTAAATGTTTAAAATAATGTTTGAAGAAATTTATATTCTTTATATTATTGACAAGCTCTTGGACGAGCCTCTTGAAGAGTCCATGAAAACATCTATTGACTACCCAATTGAGTAGTCTTTGTGCTAGTTTTGGCAAGTCCATAAACTAATCTATTGAATTGTTCATAGACTAGTCAGTATACAAGAACATACATATGGGCAATTCCATACTATTTAATTCCATTTAAAGAATACTAAATTTGCAAAAGGAATTATCCCGTTCGGAACCTTGTTTTCCAAAATATGGATTAAATTAAGGCGATATCATACGTTCTCACACTATGGGACATATTTTTCATTAGTAATCTATAATGTTTAAATAAAAAAAATAAAAACATAATTTTATAATGAAACTTTTAAATATCGTACGTGACATATCGTATGTGATTTTTCTCCTGACATTTTTTAGGTTATATGATACATATTTTGGATATACACACACTTCAACAAATTAAAAGCAGTAGGAAAGTGCAGTCGGACATGGCCGACCTATATACATGTTTAGGCAATTTATAGATAAAAATAAAAAAAGTGGAGTCAAATAAAACTTATTTGTGCCAAATTTTATCATAATACTAGTGATTAGAGGTGAGTTACCGACATTTAAGTGTTTTTCTGAAATTAAACTTTGAATGGAACTAGGGTCAAATGAGGTCCAATCGTTATGAAAATCGGCATAAAGGTTAAGGCTTATAAACATTTTAGATCTGCCAATTTTTGAAGAGATAGTTTTATAATTAACATAATCATGAGCTAAAAAGTTATAGATTTCAAAAATTTTCAACAGACTCCCAAATTTTGTTAAATTATATTACAATGCAGAATTTATAAGGGTTTTATTTTTTCAGTCGTGGTTTACCTTTTCATGAAATTGCCCATATGTATATAATTCAATTTATTAGTTTCTGCATTAGACCATTTATTATTCTGAGGACTAGTCTTTTGAAAAGATAATGGACTAATCGATTAACTAGTTTCATGAAAAGTCTGCTACTCACAATTTCATAGAATAGTCAATTGACTGTCAATATATTATTCCATGAAGTGGATAATATATTTGTAAATAGAATAATTAATATACTAGTTCATGGACTTATCAATAAATTATTACCTATAATAGTCAATGTTCTAATCCATTGCACTATTCGTTTGAAAAGCCCATATATTTATATATAGACTACTAGCGTTGCCCGGGATTTTAAATGATTTATAATATTAAATCTATAGATCAATTAATATTGTCTTTGCTTTTTAACCCACTAATATTAATATATCGAAATTTGAATCTACATTCAAAATAAATAATTCAGAACAACTTTCACAAAATTTACCAAAACCACACATTTTCTCCTTTTCAAAATTCTTTGGGTTTGAGTAGTAAAAAAATTACCTTTAAAATAAGCAACAAAGCAATAAAACATATTAATACTTAAGATTTCGGATTTTTAATTATTTTCTCCTTTAAAGCATGATTTAAACACTTCAAATCACTTGAAAAGGTATGTACTTCACTAAAAGTTGAGAAAGCTAAAACCAAATATATATTTCCTTAAGAAGCGTTCAAACGATCACACTTTACGTACGTAACGTCTAATGATAAAGTAAGATGAAATTTCATCCGTATTTCCAAAAAGATAATAAAAGTCCTGTGACTATTTGTGTTTACACGATTGGTATAAAACAGACGTCAGCGCTAGTATTGTTCAGGGATGGAAAAATAAATTTTGTTTCAGTATCAAAAAATATTGGATCTCAGAGTAATAAAATATTTTTTTGTTTTTCTTAAAGTTCGTAATTTCTGAAGTGAAAGGGGCATTATATGTTGATATCGTAAATCTTTGTCCGTCTCTCAATCTTAACCTTAGTTGGATATATGTAATTTGATGAAAATTGCTACACAATTTCTTGCCTAGGAAATGTGTGCATGATGTGCATTTTTCTAAAGCCTTAATTTTTTAAAGCTAAAAAAATATATGTTCAAATGTCATACAATCTTTTTACAAAAAATGTTTGTTTTGACGTTGTTATAACGTCTCGAAAAGGTACAAAATTGGCGTTCTCTCAAAACTCAGGGCATTATATCTTAAATCTGAAATGTGCTGGAAAAAATATTAGTTCAAATTCGAATTCACCTCTAATCTTTCTCTCAGTGATTCGACTTTTTTAACATTTTGTCTGATAATATTGAAGAGAACTCAAATACTCTGTAACTTTTTTAGCTGTTTTCTAAAACTTTTAGTTGATGCATTTTCGAGAATAAATGCCAAAAAAAATTTTGAAATGTATTTAAAATTTTAAAGAAATCTCTTGTTATTTATTTCGAAACGATAAACTGAAAGTTTTCATACAAAAAATTATTTTAACAGACAGGTTAACTACCGGTTAAACGATAATCGGATATTAAGATTGTGGCTCTGAAAGTATCAAATAAGACTCGGGAGTATCACGGTACTTTTGAACATTAAGTGGTATCAAAAAAGTACCATCGTACCTATGTTCCCATCCCTGATTGTTCTGAATACGGAGATTTTCGGCCGTTTACATCTATACAGCACTATCGCATACGAACTTCTCAAGAAGAGCGTCATAAATACAAATATTTTATTTAGTTGCTTGGTAGCATTCAACAAAGTAGGTTGATGTCGCTTTGTTTTAAAAAAACAAAAACACAACTTCAAAAACAAGAGCATAATTTACAAAAACAACATACAACCTAAATAATTTTCAAGAATGGATAAAAATGAAAGTAAATAAGATCATTCATTCACTTTTTTGAGTTTGCATAAAAATACATCCCTGACCTAATACGAGGAAGAGAGCCATAAGTATGTCAAATTTTCCATCAGTATTTTACTCAATGTAGTAAGGTTTCATTACATATCGTGTTTAGACGATCGCATCCGTATCGCATCTTAAAGTCGGTCTGTCTGTCCGTCTGTGTGTTAGTTGAAATCAGGTTTTAGAGGACCCCAGATATCGGCGTGATCCGAATCCTCAATAATTCTGTTAGACATGCTTTCGAGAAGATCGCTATTTAAAATCAGCAAAATCGGTCCATAAATACCGGAGATATGAGCAAAAATCTGAGACAACCTCTGAAAATTTCATAAAAAATTTAGATTTTTTATTCATGCTCACACAAAAACTGTAAATTACAACAACAAAACACATAATCATATGTTGTTATTGGTTTGAAACATGAAATTTAGTATATAGGACCGGATTAGGTTCGAAAACTTAAAAGGGGATTTTTTTTGTTACTTTTTCGTTCTACAAAAGGTACTTTTTGGATTTTCTATAATAATGAACCTAGAAACATGAAATTAAATAAGTAGCGCCGGCATTAGGTGGGAACACATAAAAGGGGTCTTTTTGGTACTTTTTCGTTTTACAAAATGTACTCTTTGAATTTTCTACAACATTGCACCTAAAAACATGATATTAAACATTGAAGGCCTGAGGTTAATGAAAACCTATAAAAGGGGACTTTGGTACTTTTTCGTTCTACAAAAGGTACTTTTTTAATATTCTATAATATTGAACCTAGAAACATGAAATTTAGCATGTACGACCTTGCTAGTATTAAGCGCATATAAGTGTATAGAAAACACACTGTCTATAGCTAAGCGCATTTACAACAAGTAAGAGTGCTATATTCGTCTGTGCCGAATCTTATATACCCTTCACCATAGTGTATTTGGCGTCACTAGTATTCTTATTATATTTACATGTACAAAATATTCTGTTATTGAAATAAATGACTCGCTCATTAATAATAAACTAATTTCCGAGAATATATGAGGGCTATGGAAAAATTTTGAATCAATTGGATTGACGCCTTGTGTTGCGGTGGGGTTGAAAAAAAATTCTAAGTCGGGACCGAAAAAAATTTTTCGTAGCGGCCCCCTTAGAGAAAATGTCGGGAGGAGGCCAAACGGAACCTAATGGAAAATTTAAAATTAGAATAGGGAGAGGCCACGTATGAGCATGGAGCCACCTACTCCAGCCCATGTCCCAGTGGTTTGTAAAATAATGGAAGGGCCACGTTGTTCTTGGAGCCACCTACTCCAGCTCATTTCCCAGTGGTTTGGAAAATAAGGGGAGGGACACGTTGTTCTTGGAGCCAGCTACTCCAGCCCATGCCCCGGTGGTTTATGTTGGTTGGTAGAGTTGATGTGTTGTTTGCCTGAAAAGAAAATTATATTAATAAGGGTAAAAAAATATTAAGGAACGATACATTACATATACCCAATAAACCGAAACTCCAGCAAATCATCCTGAAAGGAAAATAAGTAAATGAAATTCATAAATATACATTTTATGTAAGAAAACACGTTTGTTTAGTACTTACCAGTGTAGAAAATAATATTTTGTTTATGTTTGAACATATGTTTTATTCAGTGTGTGGTATGTTGAATGAATGGATAATTAGTCGAGTTGGCAACGCGATTAATTTGCGTAAAACACAGAGTGAGTATTCTACTATTAATGTTGTTGGTACTGTATAGTAAGACGAAAATTTTACGGTAGTTATTAAATGAACCAGATTTGCTTACTATTTTTTTTTTTTGGTTTCCTGGTAGTTTAGGGTAGGAAACAAAATGGAAAACTAGGATAGGACAGGTTAGGGGATAATAATGGAGGATTATGTACAATTTTGGAGGGATTTACGGTAAAGATGGCAGATGAGGATAGACCGAGAGCGGAGGAAAAAAAGGAGGTAGTTCAATTAAATATATAGGAGTTGTTTATTTGGAAATGTTTTTTTTTTCTTTTTTTAATGGGAAAATTTCCGTACAATGGAAGTATTCAGGGAGATATAAAAGGCATCTTTAGAGAAAAGAGTTTTTTGGGGAGTTTGCACGAGAAAAGTAAGATTGGTGACGGTTGAACAACACGGGACGGAGTACCGAAAGAATTTAAAATTTGAAAAGACTGTGTTATTTTTATGAAGAAAATAAAATATGAAGAAATTTAGTAAAAATTCTAAATAATAAGAAAAAAACGCCTTTATTTTGTGAACAAAAAAAATCAAACAAAAAAAGTTAAATTAGCTTCTGCTGGAGGAATTTGTTATAATAGATCTCGAAGAGAAAATAAATCTGTGGTAGAGATAGGAATAACATATATCGGTCCTCATAATAATAGTTTCTAGAGTATTTGCAAGAGTTCTGCAAAAGCTAAAAGAATTCGAATTGAATCTTAGGGAGCTCCTTCAGGTCAGGGAATTCATAGCATAGTGTTTTGAAAGATTGAGATTGATCTAGCTAAATTGAGGTATAATATATGTGTTCTTGTAGTGATTTTAACTCTGAGAGTAACGGATTTGTTTTGTCTAGAGATACATTTGTGTCGTAAATATTATTTTTTTATGTTAAGTTTTTTTTGGTTTTTCTATATTTCATTATTATTTTTTTATTGTTAATTTTAATAATTCCCTTTTAAAATACAAATGTTGTTCAGATTATAAATAGTTTTAATTTAGAAAGAAATTGTATGAATAAATAATTATGTATAAAGGGGTTGTGCAGTTAAGGTAGGTAAGTGTGTGCGTAATGGAAAAGTAGAGGGGTCATTTGTAACTTACGAGGATACGGAAATGACCATGGTAGGGACATGGGCGACTGGAAGAGACATCTATCTTCCCTAATCCGTGGTGTCGGTTTAAACTGATAAGAGTAAATAGTCTTACTTAGAAATTAAAATTGTAACTGGTCCGATGACTTGGATGAGGGTTGAGAACCAGACCCAGGAAAGTCTCTGCAATCTGAGTTAGTGTGGGATTCCATCCAAGTGCAGTTTATAAGGATCACGTAACAATATGGCGTCCAATCAAAAATAAGACGAGGAAATTAACCTCGAATGTGTAAAGTATATCAGTGTAGAACAGCAAAACACGATACAATAGCCAACTAGATAAACAGAAATAAATCAAACAATATCTTAACAGACTAGTCTGCAAGTAACACTACAGAATTTTCGTAGCCGTTTCTGATAATATCTGAAAGTCCGTTGTACGTAAGTGCTTACGGGGGATCCACGTCAGTCTCCGAACCCCGGAAATTAGAAGAAAACGGAAGTAATATACCTAAGGAAACAGATAGATTAAAGGAAAAGGGAGAAATTAGTGTAGGAAATAATATATCACAATTAAGACATTATATACCATATGAAGATAGGAAAAGCAATTATGAGGAAGTCAAATCTCGCATATTCTCCATACAAAAAGAACCAAAACAAACATCTAAGCGAATTTTAAGAATTAGAAGAAAATATAAAGAACGTCGGAAAAATAGAAAACTAATTGTAGAATCGGTAATTAGAGCTAGAGAAAAAAATGATCCTAGAATTTTCATGGATGTAGAAATTCAAGGTAAAAAGTGACAGGACTATTGGATACAGGAGCAACGGTAAGCATACTGCAGAGAATTCGCGCTAAAAACTAATTGTAAAATCATGCTAATATACACCTCCGTAAAAACAGCTGCTGGTGAGCAATACAGGATTTTAGGAAAAATAAGCGTAGATGTAGAATATAAGGATCAAACACATAAGATGCTCTTATATTTGTGTCCTGACCTCGAACAGGAATTGTATCTGGGGGTTGATTTTTTTTAAAATGTTTAAATTAGCTCCTGAAGTTATGGAATTAGCAGAATTAGATGTAGTTAAAGTCCAAGAGGAGTTTTCCAAAAAGGAACAAGATTACAAAATGAAACCTCACTTATTGACGGATAGTCAACAAAAGGAACTGGAAAAAGTAATTAAAATGTTAAAGACTGATCCTGACAAAGTTGCCGCGATTCGTAACAAACATCAGTGATACATTGAAAAAAACAAGTAAATTTGTAATGACACCCGAGGCCATAAATTCGTTCAACAATCTGAAGAAAGCTTTAACCTCAGCACCCGTTTTAAGGCATCCCGATTTCTCGAAAAGATTTTTCATCCAATGTGATGCTTCTGAATATGATATAGGGGCGGTACTATACCAGCTAAACGATAAAGAAGAAGAACATCCCATTGTATATTATTCCCAAAAACTAAATTCGTGCCAACGGAAATATAGTGTTACGGAAAAAGAATGTCTCGCGGCCGTAATGGCAATAAAAAAATTCAGGTCATACGTAGAAATGATGTTGTTTACGGTTATTACGGATCATGCCAGCTTAAAATGGCTGATGACTCTAAAAGATCTTAGCGGAAGATTAGCGCGATGGTCACTACAACTTCAGGCTTATGATTTTAATATAGAGCATCGCAAAGGATCAGATAATGTGGTAGCTGATATGCTATCAAGAGCTCCGCAGGATATAGCTATGAATATCAATAGTCTGGAAAGTGAGGATTTCCTGGATTTCGAAACCATTGAATTTGAAAGCGAAGAATATCTTGAATTGATTTAAACAATATCAGACAATAAAGACCATTTACCGGACTTGAAGGTGGACAACGGAAAAGTCTATAGAAAAAGTACATTAGATACAACTCTTGGTGGGCAATATGAATGGAAAATGTGGATTCCGAGAAGCCTAACGAGGACAATAATCGAAAAGGCTTACGAAGAAGGGACTTCAGCACATGGCGGTATGACGAAAACTCTGGAGAGAATCAAAAGGTTCTTCTACTGGCCTAGAATAACTATCGAAGTAAAGGAATATATTAATTCTTGTAGAATATGCAGAGAAACTAAACCGGAAAATGAAAGATTGATGCCGGAAATCGGACAAGAGGTCAAAACCGATAGACCGTTTCAAAAATTGTACATTGATTTTTTGGGGAAATATCCGCGCTCTAAAAGTGGGAACTGTTACATCTTTATCGGATTTGAGAATATGATAAAAAATTACAAAATTCATCATATGAAAACAGCATTTTATTCTTCCAATCGAATGCCTCAGAAAGAGTCAATCGATCCGTTTTGGCAGCGATTCGTACCTATTTAGCAGAGGATCATCGCGATTGGGATTTATATTTATCAGAGATAGAATGTGCATTGCGTAATTCGGTTCATTCAGCAACAGGAGTTACCCCATTTTTTGCCCTATTCGGTTTTCATATGTTTCTAAATGGGACTGATTACAAGCTAGCCCGGAAATTACTATCTTTAACTGACCACAGAATAGATAACCTTCAGGGAAACGAGAAACTCGATCTGATTAGAAATAAAATCCGTTTGAAATGCATGAATCCATGAAATCCTATGAAAGGAGTGCAAATAGGTATAATAAACGGGCAAGAAACATAAAGTTTATTCCTGGGCAAGAGGTCTATAGACGTAATACGATCTGAAGTGACTTTAGTAAAAATATAAATGCAAAATTCTGTAAAAAGTTTGTTAAAAGTCGTGTGTTTAAAGCAGTCGGAAACAATATGTATGAACTTGAAAATATGCAGGGAAAACCCATTGGAAAATTTCATGCAAAGGATATAAAGATTTAAAAGTGTTATATAATAAAAAGTAATCTGTGATATAGTAACTACGTGCAATATAAAGATAAGATTTAAGGCTCGTTAGTGATTGTCTTTGTCCTATAGTTGTATATGTGCTTGTGACTACTGATTGGAGATTGTTTTTTTTTCTTTCAAATCTTGAACAATATATGTTTTATATACTAACTTACATGAAATAATTCAATAGTGCAATAATTCCGTACATTCTGAGTGCAATATTTTTCCATAGTGAGGTCCTTTACCATGATGTACCTGAAAAGAAAATGTATATATAAAACAAAGTAAAAGTCATGAATAGATTTAAAAGTTGTGTAAGCTAAAATTGTATATCTTTGCATGCCCGGCTTATGAGACAACAGGGTGTGGGAGTTCCCCACGTTAGGCACGAACCATCAAACCTATCCATGGAACCCCACGCACACCATATATGTCGCCTTCATTGCCTGGAGTTTTGTTGCGGTGGGGTTGAAAAAAATTCTAAGTCGGGACCGAAAAAAAATTTTTCGTAGCGGCCCCCTTAGAGAACCTGTCGGGAGGAGGCCAAACGGAACCTAATGCCTCGAGTCCCTCATCAAACTGTTGGAAAATTTAAAATTAGAATAGGGAGAGGCCACGTATGAGCATGGAGCCACCTACTCCAGCCCATGTCCCAGTGGTTTGTAAAATAAGGGAAGGGCCACGTTGTTCTTGGAGCCACCTACTCCAGCCCATTTCCCAGTGGTTTGGAAAATAAGGGGAGGACCACGTTGTTCTTGTAGTCACCTACTCCAGCCCATGCCCCGGTGTTTTATGTTGGTTGGTAGAGTTGGTGTGTTGTTTGCCTGAAAAGAAAATTATATTAATAAAGGTAAAAAATATTAAGGAACGATACATTACATATACCCAATAAACCGAAACTCCAGC
The DNA here is from genome assembly GCF_022045245.1 of Lucilia cuprina. NCBI lineage: Eukaryota > Metazoa > Arthropoda > Insecta > Diptera > Calliphoridae > Lucilia > Lucilia cuprina. The sequence continues at coordinate 8,630,398 of NC_060949.1, forward strand.
AAATCATTCTGAAAGGAAAATAAGTAAATGAAATTCATAAATATACATTTTATGTAAGAAAACACGTTTGTTTAGTACTTACCAGTGTAGAAAATAATGTTTTGTTTATGTTTAAACATATGTTTTATTCAGTGTGTGGTATGTTGAATGAATGGATTATTAGTCGAGTTGGCAACGCGATTAATTTGCGTAAAACACAGAGTGTGTATTCTACTATTAATGTTGTTGGTACTGTATAGTAAGACGAAAATTTTACGGTAGTTATTGAATGAACCGGATTTGCTTACTATTTTTTTTTTTTTTGGTTTCCTGGTAGTTTAGGGTAGGAAACAAAATCGAAAACTAGGATAGGACAGGTTAGGGGATAATAATGGAGGATTATGTACAATTTTGGAGGGATTTACGATAAAGATGGCAGATGAGGATAGACCGAGAGCGGAGGAAAAAAGGAGGTAGTTCAGTTAAATATATAAAAAAAATGTTTTTTTTTTCTTTTTTTTAATGGGAAAATTTCCGTACAATGGAAGTATTCAGGGAGATATAAAAGGCATCTTTAGAGAAAAGAGTTTTTTTTTGGGGAGTTTGCACGAGAAAAGTAAGATTGGTGACGGTTGAACAACACGGGACGGAGTACCGAAGGAATTTAAAATTTGAAAAGACTGTGTTATTTTTACGAAGAAAATAAAATATGAAGAAATAAGAAATTTAGTAAAAATTCTAAATAATAAGAAAAAACGCCTTTATTTTGTGAACAACAAAAAAAATCAAACAAAAAAAGTTGAAGTAATAATAATAAGCGGCAGTAAAAGCCAGACTTGAAAATACAATAAATAAAATACAATAATATATACAAAGAAACAGTGTGATGTACAAGTAATTTAAACAAAAATTTGCAAAGAATGATACTTATTACCGCGTAAAGATGTATATATACAAATCGAAAACAGAGCGTTTTGAAATAATTAATAGATTTCTTTAAAATAATATCGCCAAAATTCGGCATACACTGGTTGAGAAATGTAACCAGGAAGTCCGTCCCAGAAGAAGGAGAAGTCTATGAGAAAGTTACCCTGGAGAGAATAAGACCAGTAAATAATTAGATTTTCAGTTATCAAAGTTTTAATTTATATTGTATGAGGAATTTGTTATAATAGATCTCGAAGAGAAAATATATCTGTGGTAGAGATAGGAATAACATATATCGGTCCTCATAATAATAGTTTCTAGAGTATTTGCAAGAGTTGTGCAAAAGCTATAAGAATTCGAATTGAATCTTAGGGAGCTCCTTCAGGTCAGGGAATTCATAGCATAGTGTTTTGAAAGATTGAGATTGATCTAGCTAAATTGAGGTATAATATATGTGTTCTTGTAGTGATATTAACTCTGAGAGTAACGGATTTGTTTTGCCTAGAGATACATTTGTGTCGTAAATATTATTTTTTTTATGTTAAGTTTTTTTGTCTTTCTATATTTCATTATTATTTTTTTATTGTTAATTTTAATAATTCCCTTTTAAAATACAAATGTTGTTCAGATTATAAATAGTTTTAATTTAGAAAGAAATTGTATGAATAAATAATTATGTATTGAAACAGGATTTGAAAATTATGTGTGGTTAGTGTTTGTATAAAGGGGTTGTGAAGTTAAGGTAGGTAAGTGTGTGCGTAATGGAAAAGTAGTGGGGTCATTTGTAACTTACGAGGATACGGAAATGACCATGGTAGGGACATGGGCGACTGGAAGTGACATCTATCTTCCCTAATCCGTGGTGTCGGTTTAAACTGATAAGAGTAAATAGTCTTACTTAGAAATTAAAATTGTAACTGGTCCGATGACTTGGATGAGGGTTGAGAACCAGACCCAGGAAAGTCTCTGCAATCTGAGTTAGTGTGGGATTCCATCCAAGTGCAGTTTATAAGGATCACGTAACACTTGTAGAAAAAAATAGTGGCGTCCAATCAAAAATAAGACGAGGAAATTAACCTCGAATGTGTAAAGTATATCAGTGTAGAACAGCAAAACACGATACAATAGCCAACTAGATAAACAGAAATAAATCAAACAATATCTTAACAGACTAGTCTGCAAGTAACACTACAGAATTTTCGTAGCCGTTTCTGATAATATCTGAAAGTCCGTTGTACGTAAGTGCTTACGGGGGATCCACGTCAGTCTCCGAACCCCGGAAATTAGAAGAAAACGGAAGTAATATACCTAAGGAAACAGATAGATTAAAGGAAAAGGGAGAAATTAGTGTAGGAAATAATATATCACAATTAAGACATTATATACCATATGAAGATAGGAAAAGCAATTATGAGGAAGTCAAATCTCGCATATTCTCCATACAAAAAGAACCAAAACAAACATCTAAGCGAATTTTAAGAATTAGAAGAAAATATAAAGAACGTCGGAAAAATAGAAAACTAATTGTAGAATCGGTAATTAGAGCTAGAGAAAAAAATGATCCTAGAATTTTCATGGATGTAGAAATTCAAGGTAAAAAGTGACAGGACTATTGGATACAGGAGCAACGGTAAGCATACTGCAGAGAATTCGCGCTAAAAACTAATTGTAAAATCATGCTAATATACACCTCCGTAAAAACAGCTGCTGGTGAGCAATACAGGATTTTAGGAAAAATAAGCGTAGATGTAGAATATAAGGATCAAACACATAAGATGCTCTTATATTTGTGTCCTGACCTCGAACAGGAATTGTATCTGGGGGTTGATTTTTTTTAAAATGTTTAAATTAGCTCCTGAAGTTATGGAATTAGCAGAATTAGATGTAGTTAAAGTCCAAGAGGAGTTTTCCAAAAAGGAACAAGATTACAAAATGAAACCTCACTTATTGACGGATAGTCAACAAAAGGAACTGGAAAAAGTAATTAAAATGTTAAAGACTGATCCTGACAAAGTTGCCGCGATTCGTAACAAACATCAGTGATACATTGAAAAAAACAAGTAAATTTGTAATGACACCCGAGGCCATAAATTCGTTCAACAATCTGAAGAAAGCTTTAACCTCAGCACCCGTTTTAAGGCATCCCGATTTCTCGAAAAGATTTTTCATCCAATGTGATGCTTCTGAATATGATATAGGGGCGGTACTATACCAGCTAAACGATAAAGAAGAAGAACATCCCATTGTATATTATTCCCAAAAACTAAATTCGTGCCAACGGAAATATAGTGTTACGGAAAAAGAATGTCTCGCGGCCGTAATGGCAATAAAAAAATTCAGGTCATACGTAGAAATGATGTTGTTTACGGTTATTACGGATCATGCCAGCTTAAAATGGCTGATGACTCTAAAAGATCTTAGCGGAAGATTAGCGCGATGGTCACTACAACTTCAGGCTTATGATTTTAATATAGAGCATCGCAAAGGATCAGATAATGTGGTAGCTGATATGCTATCAAGAGCTCCGCAGGATATAGCTATGAATATCAATAGTCTGGAAAGTGAGGATTTCCTGGATTTCGAAACCATTGAATTTGAAAGCGAAGAATATCTTGAATTGATTTAAACAATATCAGACAATAAAGACCATTTACCGGACTTGAAGGTGGACAACGGAAAAGTCTATAGAAAAAGTACATTAGATACAACTCTTGGTGGGCAATATGAATGGAAAATGTGGATTCCGAGAAGCCTAACGAGGACAATAATCGAAAAGGCTTACGAAGAAGGGACTTCAGCACATGGCGGTATGACGAAAACTCTGGAGAGAATCAAAAGGTTCTTCTACTGGCCTAGAATAACTATCGAAGTAAAGGAATATATTAATTCTTGTAGAATATGCAGAGAAACTAAACCGGAAAATGAAAGATTGATGCCGGAAATCGGACAAGAGGTCAAAACCGATAGACCGTTTCAAAAATTGTACATTGATTTTTTGGGGAAATATCCGCGCTCTAAAAGTGGGAACTGTTACATCTTTATCGGATTTGAGAATATGATAAAAAATTACAAAATTCATCATATGAAAACAGCATTTTATTCTTCCCAATCGAATGCCTCAGAAAGAGTCAATCGATCCGTTTTGGCAGCGATTCGTACCTATTTAGCAGAGGATCATCGCGATTGGGATTTATATTTATCAGAGATAGAATGTGCATTGCGTAATTCGGTTCATTCAGCAACAGGAGTTACCCCATTTTTTGCCCTATTCGGTTTTCATATGTTTCTAAATGGGACTGATTACAAGCTAGCCCGGAAATTACTATCTTTAACTGACCACAGAATAGATAACCTTCAGGGAAACGAGAAACTCGATCTGATTAGAAATAAAATCCGTTTGAACATGCATGAATCCTATGAAAGGAGTGCAAATAGGTATAATAAACGGGCAAGAAACATAAAGTTTATTCCTGGGCAAGAGGTCTATAGACGTAATACGATCTGAAGTGACTTTAGTAAAAATATAAATGCAAAATTCTGTAAAAAGTTTGTTAAAAGTCGTGTGTTTAAAGCAGTCGGAAACAATATGTATGAACTTGAAAATATGCAGGGAAAACCCATTGGAAAATTTCATGCAAAGGATATAAAGATTTAAAAGTGTTATATAATAAAAAGTAATCTGTGATATAGTAACTACGTGCAATATAAAGATAAGATTTAAGGCTCGTTAGTGATTGTCTTTGTCCTATAGTTGTATATGTGCTTGTGACTACTGATTGGAGATTGTTTTTTTTTCTTTCAAATCTTGAACAATATATGTTTTATATACTAACTTACATGAAATAATTCAATAGTGCAATAATTCCGTACATTCTGAGTCAATATTTTTCCATAGTGAGGTCCTTTACCATGATGTACCTGAAAAGAAAATGTATATATAAAACAAAGTAAAAGTCATGAATAGATTTTAAAAGTTGTGTAAGCTAAAATTGTATATCTTTGCATGCCCGGCTTATGAGACAACAGGGTGTGGGAGTTCCCCACGTTAGGCACGAACCATCAAACCTATCCATGGAACCCCACGCACACCATATATGTCGCCTTCATTGCCTGGAGTTTTGTTGCGGTGGGGTTGAAAAAAATTCTAAGTCGGGACCGAAAAAAAATTTTTCGTAGCGGCCCCCTTAGAGAACCTGTCGGGAGGAGGCCAAACGGAACCTAATGCCTCGAGTCCCTCATCAAACTGTTGGAAAATTTAAAATTAGAATAGGGAGAGGCCACGTATGAGCATGGAGCCACCTACTCCAGCCCATGTCCCAGTGGTTTGTAAAATAAGGGAAGGGCCACGTTGTTCTTGGAGCCACCTACTCCAGCCCATTTCCCAGTGGTTTGGAAAATAAGGGGAGGACCACGTTGTTCTTGTAGTCACCTACTCCAGCCCATGCCCCGGTGTTTTATGTTGGTTGGTAGAGTTGGTGTGTTGTTTGCCTGAAAAGAAAATTATATTAATAAAGGTAAAAAATATTAAGGAACGATACATTACATATACCCAATAAACCGAAACTCCAGCAAATCATTCTGAAAGGAAAATAAGTAAATGAAATTCATAAATATACATTTTATGTAAGAAAACACGTTTGTTTAGTACTTACCAGTGTAGAAAATAATGTTTTGTTTATGTTTAAACATATGTTTTATTCAGTGTGTGGTATGTTGAATGAATGGATTATTAGTCGAGTTGGCAACGCGATTAATTTGCGTAAAACACAGAGTGTGTATTCTACTATTAATGTTGTTGGTACTGTATAGTAAGACGAAAATTTTACGGTAGTTATTGAATGAACCGGATTTGCTTACTATTTTTTTTTTTTTTGGTTTCCTGGTAGTTTAGGGTAGGAAACAAAATCGAAAACTAGGATAGGACAGGTTAGGGGATAATAATGGAGGATTATGTACAATTTTGGAGGGATTTACGATAAAGATGGCAGATGAGGATAGACCGAGAGCGGAGGAAAAAAGGAGGTAGTTCAGTTAAATATATAAAAAAAATGTTTTTTTTTTTCTTTTTTTTAATGGGAAAATTTCCGTACAATGGAAGTATTCAGGGAGATATAAAAGGCATCTTTAGAGAAAAGAGTTTTTTTTTGGGGAGTTTGCACGAGAAAAGTAAGATTGGTGACGGTTGAACAACACGGGACGGAGTACCGAAGGAATTTAAAATTTGAAAAGACTGTGTTATTTTTACGAAGAAAATAAAATATGAAGAAATAAGAAAATTTAGTAAAAATTCTAAATAATAAGAAAAAACGCCTTTATTTTGTGAACAACAAAAAAAATCAAACAAAAAAAGTTGAAGTAATAATAATAAGCGGCAGTAAAAGCCAGACTTGAAAATACAATAAATAAAATACAATAATATATACAAAGAAACAGTGTGATGTACAAGTAATTTAAACAAAAATTTGCAAAGAATGATACTTATTACCGCGTAAAGATGTATATATACAAATCGAAAACAGAGCGTTTTGAAATAATTAATAGATTTCTTTAAAATAATATCGCCAAAATTCGGCATACACTGGTTGAGAAATGTAACCAGGAAGTCCGTCCCAGAAGAAGGAGAAGTCTATGAGAAAGTTACCCTGGAGAGAATAAGACCAGTAAATAATTAGAAAAATGATTCTAAGCCGATTGGTATACTTTAAGGTGGGTATAGGATGAATATTTTTGTATGTTACAAACATCAGCACAAACCCAATATACCCTCCCCACTAAAGTGGTATAGGGTATAATTAGTTTAGATTTCTAGAACATGCGTAAATCAATAAAATATAATTATAAAATATTTAATCAATAACATTAAAAAATATAAAATAGAGTTACAGATGGAATGATCCAAAGAATTATTAGAAAAAACGCACTGAGTGCTTTTTCAAAAACTTTAACTGACAAAGAGAGGCGACTTGTGTCCAAGGAAAACTATTGGACTCTTATCTTATCTTTTTAAAAATCTATATACGAACTAGGAGGAACACTATGTTTAAATTTAGACCTCAAAACAAGCCTTAGATAGCTTGGAACCAATGTAAAGTGAACTGTCTTGTAGTACAGGAAAATTACCTAATTTAGATATTTAAATATAGATGTGGTTATCATACCGTAACGTCTACAAAAGAAATATTTTTCACCTAATACATACACTTATATATATTTAGAACCCAAATCAAGAATAACTATCCAGATCCAAATACGCCTACTGTATCTTATTCGTAAAATAAAGCATTTCAAATATGAGGTTGAAAATCAAGATTTTAGCATTTAATAGTTCTATAGTGGTATATGGTGATGTTACCATACTTAGAGTGGCTAGGATGGTACCTAGTGTTAGATTTATTGAATAAAAATCAATATTATACAATTCTAAATAAAATTTACACAATAATCTCCAAATAGATGCAGTTTCCATAATGTAGTTTTCGTTTATCAATACAAAATGACCAAAAACCCGGATTATTTCTGTTATAATATATAGATTTATACCTCACAAAACGTTTTTTCTAGGTTCAAATCCATTGATTATCTAATATATCATGTATCCAATTCAAAATTACTTATTATTTTCGAAATTTAATGAAATAAACGATAAATTTCATGTTAAGCCATATATTGATAAATTCTGATAGGTATATAGGATAATAAATCGGTTAAGAAATGTCAAAATTTAGTCATTCCACTACTAAAATATCTAAAAATGTTATTCTAATATATAGAAGTAATAAAAATATTAAATTTTATAAAATAATGCAGCAATATTAAAAAAATGAACAAAAAACCTAAAAAAGCAAAATACTTTATTGACCCATAAAATTAACGGTTTAGCGGTTAGTGGGAATAGTTATATTTAATGTATTGTATTACATGTAGAGTGAATGGATAAAGAGACAGGTATTCCCAGTAAGTCCTTATTTCCTGATAATATTTTAACACAAACAGATACAGGTATTGAGCGTTCAGTAGATTTTGTACCAACGGATTATTTCAATAGGTTGGCTAATCTTATTTTCGGAAGGTATAGGGAGCTTGAAACTGTCAGAGTAACGGACGCAAGCTAGAAAATTTGACAGGTATAATAGAAATGTCGCAAAATAAGGGTAATAGTGATGAGCTAGCAGAAGGTACTGGCCAAAAGCCTGATCAACCTCGAAGTACTCCATCTAACGAACCACTTAGTCAACTCATGGCAATGATATTTCAACAAACTCAAATCATGAATAATTGTATGAATGAAATTAAACAAATGAGAGGAGAAGTCGCCTCCCTTAGTCATCGTGTGTCAGAAGTAGAGTGTTCTACAAATGCGAGCTCTATAGCTGGACCAGGACTAAGTTCAACCCCGGATAAAGAAGTAGTGAATGATAAGAATCAAACAATAGAAAACAACGTGGCGGACAGACAAGGATTGGAAATTCCACAACATTCGAACTCACATTCAACACACTCAAAATCATCAACAATCGCAATCCAAGTCCAAGTGTATCTTACAAACAAAAGGAAATAGAATCAAGAAAAGCAATTGACCTTGATAAGTGGCATGTAAAATTCGATGGTAGTGGACGAGATATGACAGTGGAAAGTTTTTTATTTCGTATTGAAAAGATACGAGAACAATGTAATATTCCGTTCTACCAATTGTTCAGCAATTTTCATTGTTTAGTCATTGCTACAAAATGGTACTGGCAAGTTTTGGAAGATATTTTGATTTTGGATATTTTGAACTTAAAAGAGAGTTTTTGAATCATTTTAAATCGGCAGACACAGATTACGAAATAATACGTGAGATAATGGACTACAAACAACAACCAGGACACGGATTCGAAAGAGTTTTACACTGATATTCATAACATAACATTCAGGTTACGTAAGAAAATACCCGAGCATGAACTAGTGCAAATTAGGGGAAATTTACTTAGTAATATTGCGAGTTTAATATTTTCTGTGTCGATAGATACCAAGAGAGAGTGTAAGTGAGCCGAGAAATTGATTAAGGCCAAGAAACATTAATGAATTAATTAGGGTAGAAGTGACAGTTCAGTTGAGTTGGAAGCATTTGGGCCAAACAGAAATGTTTTGCTTGTGGTAAGGATGATTCTTTATGCGTTTATAAAGCCTACTCTTTAAATGTAAAAGTGGCAGAGCTAACCAGGAGCTCTCGCCAAAACTCAGGAAACCCGGAAATGAACCAATAGCTATTTTGAAAAGAGTAAAAGCTGAGTGTAATGAAAGCACTAAATTACAGTAGCCATTAAAGTCGTTACACAAGAGGAAAGTTGAATATGTAATAGCAAGAACTAGAATTTTTAGAAAGGAAATTGGATCAATAAGTGGAAAGTATAAGAAGATTGTAAAGTTGAGGAATAGAATATAAAAAATAAAAAGGGCAAAGATATTGGCATAGAGTCAGTGGTAAAGGTTCAGAAGGTTAATCGTTATTTTGCTAAAACTTTAGTTGCTAGAAAGGAAACCACGGCGTTATTGCATTCGGGAGCGGGAGCGTGTTGCATTGGTAAAAATGCACATACATTTTTGAAGGAATGTAAATATCCAGTTGTTAATTTAAAGTATGAAAAAGTGAAAACTGCTAGTGGCGGTAAAGTCCCAGTTATGGGGATAGCAACGTTACCAGTAGTGTGCAATGGAATTACCAAGGATATAGATTTTCTTGTGGTACCAGATTTGCAACAAGAGTTTTACTTTGGGATAGGCTTCTGGAAAGTGTTTGGGTTGCCAGTTGCTGGAGAAGTAAGACCTTGTATATCCGAAATGGTCACAGAAACTATCGAAGATGTTGATAAACAACATAAACTTAGTTGTCAGGAAGAACAACTTGCGAGAGTTAAGGAAACATTTTTTCCATCTTTTAGTGTGTTTAGGACTAGGTAGAACTTCTTTAGAAGAACATGTGATCGAAGCGACCACCGAAGATATTCCGATTAAACAGAGACATTATCGGGTATCACCTGTTATTCAATAGCTATTATATAAGGAACTAGATAGTATGCTAAGTCTCGGTGTTATTGAGGAAATCAACAGCAGTTGAAATCCACAGGTTACCTTGGTGAGAAAGGGAGCGAAAGTCAGGCTTTGTTTGAATGCCCGCAAGGTGAATATGCGAACAATTAAGCATGCATATCCGCTTCCTCATATTGAGGGTACTATAAGCAGATTACAGGACACCAAATAAATATCTGCCATTGACTTGAAGGATGCATTCTGGCAGATTCCACTAGAAAGGAAGTCGAAGAAGAAGACTGCTTTCACAGTCTCTGGGCGGCCATTATAACACTTTACGGTCATGCCCTTCGGGCTGTGTAACGCCGCCCAGAGAATGTGTCACTTAATGGACAAGGCAATCCCAGTTGCGTTGCGAAATAATGTGTTTGTTTATCTTGAAGATCTTCTTGTGGTTTTGCCAGCTTTGACAAACACATGGACCTTCTAGTTAAAGTGGCTAAAAATTTTCGTAGCGCTGGACTTACGATCAATGTTGAAAAAAGTAAGTTTTATCATAAAGAGGTCAGGTATTTAGGCTTTGTCGTCGGTAATGGGTGTATTAGAACTGATAACTCAGAAGTAGAAGCAGTTAGAAATTTCCCTATTCCAAAAACACCGTAACAATTGAGCCGTTTTCTAGGTATGTGTGGGTGGTGCCGCAGATGTATTTGGAATTATGCGAGGATAGCAGGAACGGATACGAAAGTTTTGCTTGTCAGAAGTTCCTCTTGATTCGATTGAGAAACTGAAGGAGAGCCTAACTTCAGCCCCATTACTTACCAACCCAGACTTTTCCCAGAAATGTTTTATACAGTGCGATACGTCTACTCAAGGTGTTGGTGGGGTACTGTTTCAAGTAGACAGTGAAGGTCACGATCATCCCATCGCCTATATGTCTGCAAAGCTTAATAAGACCCAGAAAAATTACAGCATGACGGAGCTATGCTGCCGTCCTGAGTGTAAAAAATGCAGATCCTACATTGAAGGATTACCATTCACGATAATTACCGACCATTCTAAGGCTAGAATAGCTTATGAGCCAAAATGATTTTGCGGGTAGGTTCAATTTAATTTTTTTAATTATTAATTTTTATGCACACTATTTTATTTATTTATTTATTTATTTATTTATTTATTTATTTATTTATTTATTTATTTATTTATTTCTATTGTTTCCTATTATATTTTTAGATATTATTTATTTTTCACAATTATTTTAACACTGCGTTTGTTTAACAATTTATTTAATCCAATCTAGTACGGATAAACCATACAACTGATAGAAAATTGGCGATACCAAAATATTTTTAATAGTAAACGTATTTTACTTATATCTTAAACATTATATGGATAAACGTGTAAAATCCTACCATTTAATGGTTATTTGATAGTTTAAATGATTCTAAATAATATATGTTTAAATAATTATCTTTGTTTAGTTGTTGTAAAAATAATTATTTTTCAGAGAATCATTCTAAAATTTATAATTGTCATATACATATAAATGTTTTCAGTAACTAAAATATTGATGAAGTTCAATAAAAATAACAATTGTTTGGTTATGATAAAAAATATTGTTACAAAAACATAGAATAGTTGTCCTAACCATGGCAAACCATGTTTTTTCTCTGCGTGTAGCAAACTTAGAAGTAATCGGCATATGAGAATTTACGTAGAATTGGATGTGTGAAAAATGTTGATCTGACTTTGAATATAACTTCTGATAAATTACAGCTAATCAGAGATAAAGTTTTTAGGAATTTGGAAAAAGGGACATGAACGCTCAGCTCGAAATTACAACACAAGGGCTAGGGAGGTGAAATTCAAAGAAGGGCAACTAAGCAATAAGCTCCAAAGTTACAACTCCAAACTTGCACCCACGCATATCAAATGTATTGTTTCAAAAGTACTTGGAAATTCTTTATATGAGCTGGTGGGAATGGACGGAAAAGGTAAAGGCGTCTTTCTTACAGCAAAACAAAATGATCAACAACAACGCTAAACGTCATGTATGCGCTCATTTTCTGATCATTTTGATCGTGCAGAAGAGTCATAAATGACTCGAATGTGATAGATGGGAATTGGCTTCAGTTTTTTGTTTTTTATTTCGTTTAGCGTTGTTGTTGATCATTTTGTTTTGCTTTTGGTGTAATAATAATATGTTTAAAGTACACTATGGTGAAGGGTATATAAGATTCGGCACAGCCAAATATAGCACGTCTACCTGTTCTTTTACTTTTATTTAAGTTTTGTTTTAATAATGTTTAAGTTAAGTTGTATTTTTATTAAATTTGGTATAAATCTTTCTTTTTCATTAGTGAAGGGTTGATTTTATAAAGATTTTTTTTGTTTTTGTTTATTCTTAGTTTTTATTTTCTTTTACAAACATACATATAATTTTTTATTATGTATATATATCTATATTCACACACTTCGTTTTTAATCCTTGTTCACCAATAAGTTTCACAAATTCTATTCTATTTTTTAATAAATTGATCTATTTTTTTTAATAAATTGATCACAATTATGTAATTTGTTTTCTTTCGTGATCTCAAAATCTTTCCAAAAAGCAAAAACCATAAGTAGTCAAAAAACGTGTCTTCTCAAAAAAAAATTTATTCTCTCTCCCTTTCACGATAAAAAACTTTTATGAACAATCATTAACAGGGTTGAAATGGGATAGTAGGAAGGACTATTAGAGATGGTAGATTATCAATATTCGTTACAGGCTCGCAACCGTCGATACCGATGTAAGGTATGGAACGAGTGCGTAATAGAAACTTAAACAAAATTTTCGTATCTGATATGAATATATAAGACACTAAAGTACTAAGTAATGGTATCCTTGTCACACGTGTTGCATCGACCCACTTAGCCGGGCGAATTATGTTCAAACTGTAAGAACGACGCCTTTAACTTTTCCGTCCATTCCCACCAGGTCATATAAAGAGTTTCTAAGTACTTTTGAAACAAAACATTTGATATGCGTGGGTGCAAGTTTGGAGTTGTAACTTTGGAGCTTATTGCTTAGTTTCCCTTCTTTGAATTTCACCTCCCTACCCCTTGTATTGTAATTTCGAGCTGAGCATTCATGCCCCTTTTCCAAATTCCTAAAAACTTTATCTCTGATTAGCTGTAATTTATCAGAAGTTATATTCAAAGTCAGATCAACATCTTTCACACATCCAATTTTACGTAAAATCTCATATGCCGATGCATGTTGCACCGTATTCACTCCGAAAACAGCATAGTAAGGAGACATCTCTATCGAACTATGAGTAGTACTCCTAAGTTTTTTGTATGTTTGGAATCCAAACATACAAAGTATACACAGCAAAAAAATATGATTTGCATTTTTTGTAAAAATAAAATAATTTTTTTTGTTTTGCAAATATATTTTTTAATGAATAGAAAAAAAGTATTTAAAACGTTTTCAATTATATAAGAGTTGATTGTGAGTTATTGTACAATAATTTTATATGCGAATAATGTGAGTTTGAAATTTAAAACTAACACAAATTTTTTCCAAGTCCTTTTTAAAACAATTTTTTTGACGATAAACAAAAACAAAATCTACGTCTCGTCAATGTTTACCAGCAATGAATACGAAAGTGTTGTTGTTTTACTCTTGCTTGTATACTGTTAAGAACAACAGCAACGTATTGCTAAGGTTAAGCGCATATAAGTGTATAGAAAACACACTGACTATAGCTAAGCGCATTTACAAAAACAAAAGAGTACCAAGCGCATAGGGTTTGGGCACCCTTGGTTTGGATGCTGTTGGCGTCATTGCGTTGTTATTTTTGTTTTTCTGTGTTTTTCGTTATGTATGTTTTGATGTCTGTTGGTTTAGATGCCTTGTGTATTTTGTGTTTTATTCGTTTAGCGTTTTTGTTGTTCTTTTTGTTTGGCTTTTGATGTAATAATAATGTAGTCGGGAAAAAATTAAAATTTATAAAAGATGTTTAAAATACACTATTGTGAAGGGTATATAAGGAAAAATTTAAAATTTATAAAAGATGTTTAAAATACACTATTGTGAAGGGTATATAAGATTCGGCACAGCCGAATATAGCACTCTTACTTGTTAGTATTTAATTTTAATTCTTACATACATATGCATATGCAAATATGTATGTGAAAGACTGAACCGAAAAAATTTAAGTTAATATAACTAAATTTTAAAGAATGAAATGAATTCATTTAATTGTAATACATATTTTTAAATAATACATATCGTCCCAGTTTGGAATATTAGTACTATGTGGAATTTTTCGATTTTATTATTGCAATTTGTACCTCTACTGGTTGTACAAAAGCATTTATCGATATATATTTTGGTTCAGGAGTTAGCAAAAAGTTCTATGTGTTTCAAACTATATAAAATTTAATATATATTTTAATATATTGGATTCTCACTCACCCTTTGGTGCACTGATCAACTTTTTATGAAATTGTTTTTTTAAGTTTTATGGATAAATCTGAAAACGAGGTTTTATTTTATCTTTTAAATTCTGGATGATTCTGACAATGTGGATGATTGCCTTTACACAGTATTATAATTGGTCAAATATACCCCATAAAGTCTCTTACCTCATATTTCGAAAAAAATCTTCAAATCTGTGCATAAACTGGAAACAAATTTCAATACAAAAACTGTTTTCCAAAAAAGTCCTACATGGATTTTTTTGAATTGCACTAAAGCGTTGGGTTTCAGATGAATATTTTTTGGTTTTACACACGGAATGACAAAGTTATATATACCCTCTATCACCACTGATGGTGGTGGAGGGTATAAAAAGAAAACATCAACAGAGAAGTAGTCTCTCTATTTTTTCTAAAATGCAGTGTTGTTGTTTTGCATTCTTATTTTGTTTTCTATTTTTTAATTCAAGCACATGTTTGTGTGATTGTGTATTGGTAGAAACTTTAAACGCTTATATTTCCGAAAATACTGAACCGATTTTGATCATATATAGATTCTGCAGTGAGGCTCGCCAATCTGTATTAAACAAAAAAAAGAATCAAGAAAATCGGTCAAGTAATAGAGCCGGAAAATGTTCCCAATATGATGATGATGTATAATATAAAAATCTTAATTTCAAATGAAAATTTTTGAAATACAAATTTTTCACATAAAAAGTTTGTATAAAGTTTTTGTTATAAATTTTTAAAGTATTTCAAACCCAATAAACTATTTGAAAACACAACTTGAGATATGCACAAGCATATCGATAACTGTATCTTTAAAGGGAAAATTTTAATTAACTAATGTTACTTATGCTTTGACCTCACAAAACAGATACAGCATATCGATAACTAGATCTGGAAGGGGCAAAGTCTAAACTAAAATCAATCAGTCTTAAGCTTGTACTGTCGCTCTCTATGTCTTGTAGTTCGTAATTATACAAGTTTTGAGTTGAAGTTATTGATTTTTAAGCTTTGCGCAAAATTTCGTCTGATAACAGTCTGTCTGATAGTAAAGTCCTTTGTCTGGTAACGTAGATTGTATGTCCGTGTATTTTTGTCTTAAGCCTTTTTGATTAAATCTCTAATTTTGTTCCGTATTAAAGTTAATTCGTCCTTTCGTTCAATTATAGAGTCACTGTCAGCCAAAAGATTCAGTCTTCTCAAAAGTTTGTAGTTCTTGCCATGAGTCACCAAGGTCTGTCCGAAAACTGCTTGGTATGTGATGACTACTTCCGAAGAGAACAATTTATGTTGTCAGTATATAGATTCCACTCTCGTTGGTCCTTACGAATATATGAGCGTAAAGCTTCGTTAATACAACGATTAACAGTCAGTCCGTAAAAAATTTATTATGTCTTTAGTACGAATTTCTTAGTGGTTTAAGAAAAGTAAAATTTGAAAAAATGATCCAGTACAATTAGTAATCCAATGTGTCCCTTCTTTGTCCTTGGAAATGGTCCTATTAAGTCTACATAATATGTTATATAATATATTATATTCGTTGAAAAGGTCGTTCAGTATCTGTTATCTGTCCCAAAGGTGGTCGTAAAATATTTGTCAAAGTATTCAATGTTTTAAAAAGGTCACACTTTTGAATGTAGTCCTAAACGTCACTAACTACACGCAGAGAAAAAATATAGTTGTGGTAACCATAATCTAAGAGCAACATATTATGGTTAGAATTATGGTTAAAGTTAAAACATATTATGATCATTATTGGTATAATAATCTACCATATTATGATTAAATATAGTCCAAATATTTCATCATAATATAGTTTTATTAATCATAATGTGATATTGTAGCATCATATTGTAGTTTCAAGCAACCACATTATGGTTTCATGTAATAATATAATGGCTTCAAGTAATCATATTATTGTACCATATTATGGTTACAAGTAGTCACATGTCTTCAAGTAACCATGTTATGGTTACATATTAAACATAATACGGTTAATTTGATGTGTTAATTTTCTTTTAAACAAACACAAAACTTCCAAGCACTGATATTCCCATAAACACATGATGCCAATATAAACACAATATAATTTTTTTAATTATTGATTTTTTATGTACACTATTTTATTTATTTATTTCTATTGTTTCCTATTACATTTTTAGATATTATTTATTTTTCACAATTATTTTAACACTGCGTTTGTTTTACAATTTATTTAATCCGATCTAGTACGGATAATCCATACAACTGATAGAAAAATGGCGATACCAAAATATTTTAAATAGTAAACGTATTTTACTTATATCTTAAACATTATATGGATAAACGTGTAAAATCCTACCATTTAATGGTTATTTGATAGTTTAAATGATTCTAAATAATATAATATGCTTAAATAATTATTATTGTTTAGTTGTTGTAAAAATAATTATTTTTCAGAGAATCATTCTTAAATTTATAATTGTCATAAACATATAAATGTTTTCAGTAACTAAAATATTGATGAAGATCAATAAAAATAACAATTGTTTGGTTATGATAACAAAATATTGTTACAAAAAACATAGAATAGTTGTCGTAACCATGCCAAACCATGTTTTTTCTCTGCGTGCATATCAGGAACAACGTTTTCCACTTCAGCGTTTAATCGTGAAATTGAAACTTTGCAGTTTCAATGCCCACCGAGCTAAACGACCGGAGAGATCACGTTGACCCATCAACCACTTTAAACTGGCGTGATCGGTGACAACCTTGAACTCTAAGCCCTCATTGTACGATCTAAACTTTTTTAACGCCATCACTACGTCTGGACATTCCAGTTCCGTAATTGTGTAGTTTCTTTGAGTTTATGAGACATATAGGCAATTGGCCTTTCTGTCCTGTCATAGTTTTTCGGCGCCAATACTTCACCCACCCCATAAGTGCTAGCATCAAACTGTAAAATAAAAGGTTTACTATAATCGGGGTGAATGAGTGTGATGCATACGTCAGTTTTGTCTTTAGTTTGTCAAAAGCTTCTTGAGCTTGGTCTGTCCAATTAAAAGTTTTTTTTCTTTGTCAATAGTTCTGTCAAAGGAAATGTCAACCCAGAATAATCCTGTATAAATCTTCTGTACCATCCAGTCATGCCTAAAAACCGTCTTAAATGTTTTATGGATTGCGTGTGCTATGTATTTGATTTTACTCAGCTGTGTATTTTTTTGTATGTTTGGATGGACAAGAACAAGGAGATAAAGCAGTAATATGTTGGTAATACAGCTCATATTTGTTTGAGGATGGTAATACAGTTTGACGGTGGTATTACAGTACAACTGTTAATATTTCTTTCTGTTACAGTTTATATTTGTTTGTGGGTTTGTTATGTGTGACATGTATGTAGAGATACAAAATAAATAACAACTGTTTTTTAAAACATACTTGGTGAAGGGTATATAAGATTTGGCACAGCCGAATACATTGCTATACAAACTAGAGCCATAGGCAATACAATGGCTGTGTATTATTTAGGGCGTAATGAAATAAAACAAGTAAGAGTGCTAAACTCGGCAGTGCCGAATATTATATACCCTTCACCATAGTGTTTTTAAACATCTTAGTTTTATAAATTTTAAATTTTTTCCGACTACATTATTATTACAGCAAAAGGTAAACAAAATGAAAAACAACGCTAAACGAAATAAAAAACAAAATATACAAGGCATCTAAACCGACAGACATCTAAACATATATAACGAAAAACACAGAAAAAACAACAACAAAATAAACAACTCAATAAAACCAACCTACATACAAATATACGAACAGATTTCACAAAAATAAAACAAAAACAAAATACACAACTCAATGACGCCAACAGCAAAACGAAATACACAGCTGAAAAACCAAATACATCTAAACACACGTGTACATCTTCTTATACCCTTCATCTTCGTGAGAAGGGTATATGTAAGTTTGTCATTCCGTTTGTAATTTCTATAATATAATTTTCCGACCCGATATATATTCTGGATTCTTATAGATAGCGGAGTCGATTAAGCCATGTCCGTCTGTCTGTTGAAATCAGTTTTTAGAGGACCCCAGATATCGGCGAGATCCGAAACTTCAATAATTCTATTAGACATGCTTTCGAGAAGATCGCTATTTAAAATCAGCAAAATCGGTCGGTAAATAACGAAGATATGAGCAAAAATCCGAGACAACCTCTGAAAATTTCATCAAAAAATTGTTATAAAAGCAACAACAACACTGTATATAGAAAAAGATGTACACGTGTGTGTGTGTAGATGTATTTGGTTTTATTCAGCTGTGTATTTTCTACTTAAATACACAGCAAAAATATATGATTTGCATTTTTTGTTAAAATAAAATAATTTTCCCTTTTGTTTTGCAAATATATTTTTTAATGAATAGAATAAAGTATTTAAAATGTTTTGAATTATATGAGAGTAGATTGTGAGTTATTGTACAATTTTTATGCGAATAATGTAAGTTTGAAATTTAAAACTAACACAAATTTTTTCCAAGTGCTTTTTAAAACAATTTTTTTACGATAAACAAAAACAAAATCTACGTCTCGTCAATGTTTACCAGCAATGAATACGAAAGTGTTGTTGTTTTACTCTTGCTTGTATACTGTTAAGAACAACAACAACGTATTGCTAGTGTTAAACGCATATAAGTGTATAGAAAACACACTGTCTATAGCTAAGCGCATTTACAAAAACAAAAGAGTACCAAGCGCATAGGGCTTGGGCACCCTTGGTTTGGATGCTGTTGGCGTCATTGCGTTGTTATTTTTGTTTTTGTTTTTCTGTGTTTTTCCTTATGTATGTTTAGATGTCTGTTGGTTTAGATGCCTTGTGTATTTTGTTTTATTTCGTTTAGCGTTGTTGTTGTTCTTTTTGTAAACTTTTTGATGTAATAATAATGTAGTCGGGAAAAAATTTGAAATTTATAAAAGATGTTTAAAATACACTATGGTGAAGGGTATATAAGATTCGGCACTCTTACTTGATTTACATGAAAACATTAAAATTTGCATTAAAAAAATACTATAGCGTGTAATTAAATTTTTTTAAATCATATTAAATGGTTTTTATGTTAAACATTTAATTTTATTTTTACTACGAATAAGTAATTAAAAAGGATTATACAATTAAACATCAAAAAAAGACATCATAGTTGCATGTAAAAAATCACCGTATAAATGTTCATGATTTTTTGGAAGATTCTCAAAAAAGAATTGGAAAAAACAGACGTCTGAAAAGTCTTCATGTAAATTGCGCCTTAGACATGCTTTCGAGAAGATTGCGATTTAAAATCAGCAAAATCGGTTCATAAATAACGGAGATATTACGAGCAAAAATCGGAGACAACCTCTAAAAATATTATCAAAAATTGTGATCACAGACAGAAAAATCTTGTTTTCTATAATATTTTACCTAGAATAGATATTAAAATTATATAATATTGAACATAGAAACATTAATTAGGTACTTATGTAGAGCTCGGATTAGGTAAGAAGCCATAAAAGGGAACTATTGGAACTTTTTCGATTTTTTAAAGGTACTTTTTAAATATTCTAGAATGTTGAACCTAGACACATTAAATTAGGTATGTAGAGACCTGATTATGTGAGAAACTATAAAAGGGGATTGTTTGTACTTTTTCGTTTTTCAAAAGGTACTTTTTGAATATTTTAAAATAATGAACCTAGAAACATGAAATTTAATATGTAGAGCCCGGAATACAAAGGGGATTTTCTAGTACTTTTTCTTTCTACAAAAGGTACTTTTTAAATTTTCTATAATATTGAACTTAAAAATATGAAATTAAGTATGTAGTCTGAATTTGGTAAGAACCCATAAAAGGGAAGTATTGTGTACATTTTCGTTTTTTTAAAGGTAGTTTATTACTTTTTTATGTTATTGAATCTAGAAACATGGTACTGACTGCATTTTTTTAACACACTAAGGTGAAAGGTGTATAAGATTCGACAAAACCGAATATAGAACTCCTTTTTGTTTTATTTTACAACGCTATATTTTCGATTTATAACTACGTAGGGTATAACTTAACCGAGTGATCAATTTTATCACATTATCAAATTTTGTTTTCGTTTATCGATTGTCTATCATTCCTGAAATTTTGAAATATTAACTCTACACATGACGGGAGGCAGACGTGATTAATCAAACATTTATTTTATTTAATTGTATAGCTCACAGTTTCTTTGCAAGTATTATGGTATTTTATTTTTTGAATTTTAAAGTCTGGCTTTTACTGTCGTTTATTATTATTAATTGAAGTTTTCTTTTTCTTTGTTTTTTTTTTGTTCACAAAAATAAATGTTTTCTTTTTGCAGATTTTTTACTAATTTTGTTATTTCTTCAAAATGATACCCTAAACCTTTAGTGAAGAGGGTATATTGCGTTTGTGCTTATGTAACGCACAATAATATTGGTCCTATACCCACCTTAAAGTATTCCAATAGGCTCAGAATCATTTTCTGAATACGTAAGCCATTTATTGTTTAATAAAACTGTAGATATTTAAGTTAAATTTTGACGGGGGCTTTTTATAGGGGCTGGGGTCAAATGAGGCCCTATAATTATAAAGTTTATGAGGGTCTGGCTAGTAAAGAGCTTGGTTTTGCACCTTTTTGTCGAAATACGAGTATATTAAACATAATATTTGGCGGGTTCAGTTGTATAGGGCCTAGGTAAAATAATGGACTGATGTTAACTATTTTCAATAGGCTTCGTCTACGGTACTATAAAGGATCATGTGTCAAATTTCATTGAAATATCACCAAAATTCCGACGTATAGTTTGATTACAAGGTTTACAATTCCTAATCGGGGGTACAGTTGTATGGGGGCCAGGTGAAATAATGGACTGATATTAACCCTTTTTAATAGAATGTCATGTACCAAATTTTATTGAATTATCTTCAAAATTGCGACCTTTAGTTTGATTACAAGGTTTACATGGACGGGCGGACAGACGGACGGATATAGCTAAATCCACTCAGAAAATGATTCTTAGCCGATTGGTATACTTTAAGGTGGGTATAGGACCAATATTATTTCGCGTTACAAACATCAGCACAAACCCAATATACCCTCCCTATTAAAGTGGTGTTTGAGGCTTTAAAAAATAGTAAGCAAATCCGTTCCATTCACTAAATAGTCTAAGTATACAGTACCAACAGAATACACACTCTGGTTTATCACACAGCTAAAAGCAAAAACGTACAACTAAGGGCACTGTGTAGAAGGGATATTCTGAAGGATAGGGCAGCAAAATTACTGCAATAAATTACCTTATAGGCACATACGTCCAAAGAATTTTTGATCCTCAAGAAACCTATTTGTTCACAAACAAGCAACTTCTCATCCTGAATACCAGCAACAACAAAATTTGGAAAATAAGCAGAAATACCCTCTTTTTCGACGCCAGAATAATAATCGTTCAAAAAGGGGTGTTTTTATACTTCTTACTCTGTCAAACACAACGATGAAAATGATATTTTTGCTGATTGCCGAAGATCTTTTATCTAGTCACTACTGGTAGGATATGGAAAGATTTTTTTATCCCTTTTATATATTCTGCGGATTACATAAAATTAGATGGCCCAAATGTAAGAGGGTTTGTTTAGACTATACTTGGGCTAACACCAAAGCTGTCAATAGAGTTTTTTATTAGAACAACAGCTTAGGGTCAACGGACCAATATATAGATAGAAGATGTAATTTTGTCATCATTCAAATATGTTGCGTGCATTTTTTTAAAAATGCATATGAATTTATTGAATCCCCCGTAAAGAATGAGGAGGCCATAAAATTATACAAAAATAATTATATTTAGTATAAATATTAGCGATGTAGGATTTTTTACTGGATTTCCAATATGCTCATTCTTACATTTCGAAAAACGTAGTATATAAAAACATACAGAATTAATGTAAACATAATTAAATAGTGCAAAAGATGGAAGGGAAAATAAATATTTCTCCGAAGGTTGCAGTGAATTTATTTGATGAATATTTGCACAAACAAAAAATAAAACACGCATTTCAAATAGTCAGGTTGAAAGCTATTTCAACATTGTTAAACACAATACTATGGATGGAAAAATATTTGTGCGGACCTCTGAATATGTTCGTGAAGCTTACGTATATGCACAGGCAAAAATAAATGAATGAATTTGAAATTACAAATTTAAATGAACAAACATCTCAAAATAAAAAACTTGATGCAGAAATATTAGAAGAAGAAAATATAAATGATTCCAGTGACAATGAAAACAAACTTTTAGAGGATAATATCGCAGAAAGCGTTAAAATTCGTACTGAAGGGTACATAAGTTCCGGCACAGCGGAATATAGAAGTCCTGCTTGTTTTTTAAATACTTAAATGACATTTTTATTATTTTTCAGTCCCTTATAAAGAAAATATACATAAAAATAATACAATTGTCATAAAAATAACATTTATCAGCACTCCAAGCTAACTTTGGAGCAGCAATCACCAAGTAAAAAAGATGTTAACACATATATATTATTGATCTATAAAATCAAACAATTTATTTACATTGAATATTTTATGCTCCACTCAACTTTATATTTAGATATCTTTATAAATGATATCCTTATTTCGTTCGTGGCTCAAAAAAGAACGTAAATAATATTCAAAAAGGTAATTAATTTATAAAGAAAATATTAACTCTTCAGATATCTACAAATCTAATTTATATTACTAATGCTATATATGTTTATTGCAGTTTTTTACCAATCATCATTGGAAGATTAGCATCGTTTCCAGGAAATGAAGTTTACGAAGCGTAAAATTTGTATTGGGAATGATTTTATTGATATGCCAAATAATGAGTAAGTAAACATAATTACATATTATCAATTGAATGATAATTATAATATTTATAACTTTCAGATTTAAACAAAATTTGTCGTGGCACCCCTGAACGGGTTAAGGTTGTATTCTATTTTAATAAGAAGATCGAAAAACATAGAATTACAATAGAATGCAACCTTGAAAATAGCTGCTCAGGGGGATAATGACAGGGAATATTAGAAAAAAATGGCGAAAAAGGCGGGAAACTCTTCGTGGGAAAAAGGAGGAGGGGTTGTCGTGGTGAGAGGGGGATCACTTTTGAATGTGCATGATTACTGAGCAGAGTGATTTTTTGGGGTTTTTTTTTATAAAACATAAAACATAATTAGAGGAATACACATACCCACAATTTACAAAACAGTAGTTAAAACAAGAAGATCTAAAATATACATATCTAAACAAAAGGATCTGAAAACACATATACACAATTTACACAAAATTAATTAAATACGCATATAAACAATATACAAAAACATTAAAAAAGGAAAAAAACAAAAAGTTTTAAAAACCCATACTCACAATTTATATAAAAGATAAATTAAAATAAATCAAGTGAAAAGAAGAAAACATACATATACACGATTCAATTAATTCATAACAAAATTAAATTTAAAAACTCACATTTATTCCAATACATAAATATACACAAGCACGACAAAGAAACATCACCTGGACTAGCTTCGACAAGGACTTTCGAAACTAACCAAATGACGGGAAATTCTAGACATATGCGGACGAAGTAGGCGAGAACTTGGACCTGAACGATCGACTAACTTCTCCATCACGAGGTTGAGGCCAAAATTCCTTCCAGCGGTGAATCCTACGAGGTGAAAATGAAATCACACTGAAGCCATGAGAGGTAAGTGAGTTTATTAATAACCAAATGTAAGGTATAAATTAGAGGCAAACAAAATACAATCGGCCAAGGTTTGTCATGGAAGAGGGATGTCAGCCCAAGCAGCAATAACAACGCTGCAGCCAGAGAAGTAGACAGTTGCGATAGCTTAAAATTGAATTTCAATCTAGCGGATGTAGAGAATATCCATATTTTTAACGTTTTTTTGTTTCAAATTTTTTTTGGTACATTGATCTGGGAATAATTGGAATAACATCAACGAGAGCGTTGCCATCTGGTAATACCTCAGGGTATGACCAGGTGGATTGTGCACCACCTGGGAATATTATATTCCCGCGGACCAGAAAACTTTTAAAAACATGGAATATAAAAAGATGAAAGTTACAGTGGAGGGCCTAATAATCCTGTACCGGCGGCAAGTCGTCGTCCTCCTTCAATCTACTACGGTGGTGGGTACCTTAGCCTCCGTAGGGGACAATGCGTAAAGTGTTCAGCTCTTAAATATAGGTGAGGGTTCCGATTCTGAATCCTCAGATGATAATAACAACACCATTATAGCAAATCCCAAAAAGGATGAAGAGGAGCAAATGGTGAAATAGGTGAGTGATAGCATAGCTAAACAACCTATTACTAAGAAAATGTGATCTGGAGCACAGAGTTGAAAAAAATGATTTAGGAAATCAGGCGTCCCGAAGAGTTTACAACTGAAAATAATCCTGAGAAGAAAGAGAGCTCCCCGTCTTCAAATAAACAGTCGAAGCCAAGCCATATTTCTCTCAAAGGAACCTTAAGTCAGAATTCTGAGAGTAAGGGGACAACCCTTGTTGGAACGTCTCCCTCCTCTTCTGGATTAAATCACGTAAATTTTCAACTTTTCTATGCTGATACTGGGTCTCGACCCAGAACATGTATTTTATGTCAAAAAAGCGTATGTTTTCTTCTCTCACCAGAATTATCCACATCGAATGCAAAGGTGCTGAAGCAAGGTCGTGGCAACATATACCTTGCATCTGTTTACCTGCCTTTCGATTCTCCGACACTACCACCGACGTCGGAGCAGCTTAAACTGGTCGAAGAGGCACAAAGGAAAAATAAGAAAATTGTAATAGGTTGTGATGCCAACTCCCACCATGTAGCTTGGGGTAGTACAAACACCAATCGCCAGCATTTTTTATTTACATTACATTTAATCCAAAAATAATAAATATTTTAGATATTTGCTTGTTAAATCTTAGTTATTTTTATAAAGAATATAAATAATTAAAGCAAGTAGGAGCGCTATATTCGGCTGTGCCGAATCTTATATACCCATAGTGCATTTTAAACATATATTTTTATTAATTTTAAATTTTTTCCCGACTACTTTATTATTACACCAACAGCAAAACAAAATACACAAGGAAATAAAACCAACAGATCAAAACTTACATAACGAAAAACACAGAAAAATAAAATAAACAACGCAATAAAAAACCAACCTACATACAACAGAATTCACAATTGAATAAAAGTAAATACATCTACACACACACATGTACATATTTTTTCAATTCACAGTGTTGTTGTTGCTTATTTAAGAAAGCATGAAAAAAATGTGTCTTTTTTGATGAAATTTTCAGAGGTTGTCTCGGATTTTTGCTCATAGGGGTCCTCTAAAAACTGATTTCAACAAACAGACGGACATGGCTTAATCGACTCCGCTTTCTATAAGGATCCGTTTGTAATATTATAGAAATTACAAACGGAATGACAATTTTATATTTAACACAAAATTTAATTAAAATTTGAAAATCTCTTTGTAAGTTTGTTCGGCAGTCACGCCTAAAAGGCTGAACCGATTTTCTGGAACGTTGGTAGATCTTGGAAGCTGTTATAGGCTATATCGTTTTTCAAAACTTGAACACGGAGGACGCAAAAAAAAGGTGGAAACTCACTTTGTTGTTATTTTATACCAATCGTATAAACACAAAAAGTATAAATCATACGACTTTTAAAGGATAAAATTATTAAAAATCCAAAATCTTAAGTATTAATATTTTTTATTGCTTTGTTGGTAATTGAAAATTGAGAAAATGTGTGATTTTGGTAAATATAAATGTGTTTTATAAAATACAAAATTAATTGAGCAATTAGGCACTAAATCTACATAAAATGTTAGACCTTTCACTACATATGGTAGCAATCTAAGGTTAAAACATTCCGAGTTATTTGGATGTATTGCGTAAACGCTGGCTAATACATCATCTTTTTTAATATTTGGAAATCCATCAATCGACTTTTATTTAGTGTTGGCTGTACCTTTTATAAATAGGGAAACTTAATATTCTCATTTCGTATATAGCTACTTTTCCATTTTCTACAGAAAAAGCTGCTTGTTTGGTCACTACCTTTATTCACGTATTTGCAAATATACTTAATTGATTTTACCAAATTACATTTTTCAACATTTATATGGGAGCCAAAAGTGCGTAAGAGCACTGGGTTTAATGGAACTACCAATCGGTTGTCTATTTCCATTTCATTAATTTTGACTGTAAAACCACTATTGTGAGGAGCCCTTCTTCTATATTTGGGGGAGCCATCTTCTCCTGTCTGTGTTTCACTAATTAGGTTAGGTTTTTTTCGTGCGTTTACCATCTTTCATGCATGGTAAATTTACATTAATTTCACCCCAAGGTTCATAAATCCTTTTACTATTGACAATGTCGTGGATAATTGGGACTGTCTGAAAATTTGTTATTTCTGCACATACTACTTTGTCAATCATGTTTGGTGAAATTCGTTGTTCTAACCAAAGCAGTATGTGTACTCGTTTTTGCCATTCTACAGACTACATGTAGCATCCTATTTTTCCAAATATTGGTCAAAAGAGTCATTAACTTTTTTATCACTAGGTGCAATACTCTTTCTCTGTTATCATGCCTGTTCTGAGGTTTCTTTGATAAATATAGATAGAGCATCTTATATGTCCTTCCACTTCGAGTTACATGTGAATGTAATGAAAAAATCAGGACGACCGACAGGATGAAGGTAAGTCATGGCGTCCTGAGTTTTTTTTTCATGCAAGTACCTAGGACCTCTGGTAAATGTTGATGATAGCAGTACTATTTGCCCTAAGTTTGAGGCATTCGCAAATTAATATAATTTTCCGACCGTAGCTCTTTTTGATTTAATTTTAACATGTCGGATAATTATTAGCTACAGAGGGTAACGGAATATGAGATCATCATCAGGGGGCTAATTCTCGCACTCGTATACGTACGAAAACATACTCGAATGTACGATTTTTTTTAATTTTGGGATTCTCTTATTCGATAACGAATAAATCATATCGAAATTTTTAATGATGGCATTCGATAACGAGCAATCATTCGAATGCAACCTTGCGAGTTTTTTCTCGAAAGCAAGTTTGCTTTCGAAATAACGTTTTTGTGAAAAAAGTAAATTGGAAAGAACATGTAAGTAATAAATTGTTATTACAACTGGCAAAAAATTATAAATATAATTCTTTTAGGTCAAAAATATCAAAAATAAATTATACTCAAAAAGAAATTCTTGGCAATTTTATGACAAATCATACAGATTTGGCCAAGAACTTACTGCTAAATACTTCCCAAGGGAAAGCAACCAAGGTTCACATGGATATCCCGAATCACCTACATGTAAATATAAACAATATTTTTGTGACGTATTTACAAATATCCAAAATTTATTTTTTGAATTACTTACCTAAGAGCCAAAAATTTCTTAAATTATTATTATATTCTTGTTCGAGATGGATTCTTTCTTCGGATTCCTTCCAAACAAACGAATCATGAGCAGCTCCTCCATATTTAGAATTTATGGCCAAAATTTTATATTGATGGTCGCATATCTATAAATATTTAGGTAACAAACATAAAAGGTGGCTTTATTAATATCTACTTACTATTATTGAATTTAGACTATGAAAGTCTTTCCTGTTAAAAAACATATGCTCGTTTGGAGGTTTTTGCAATCCAAAATGGGTCCCATCAACACACCCAATAACTGTCAAATAAATAAAAGTTAATTGCTACACGTCCATGTTATTTTTACATACCACCTGGAATATTATATTTTGCCATGAAGTTCTCCTTGCATTCGTCACTATTTCTGCAATTGAACGTTATAAATTTTGGACAAAGTTTTCGCTCCATTTCATCCACCACACGCTTTGTAATTTTACTGATCGAACTTTGACTAATGCCTATTAGAAAGTCATTCCCCACTGAATGTTGGAAACCTCCAGAAGCTAAAAGGGATAAGGTAGCGGCTAATTGTATTTTTGGTGGAACTGTAGTAGAAAGTTGCCCTTCAAATACTAATTCGTCAAGAAGAAAATTGAACGCTTCCTTCGATAGCCTAAACCGTTTTTTAAATCTATGAAAAGAATTAGCAGATTATATATGTACATATGTATGTAGGTTTTTTAATTTAAGATCACTTACTCATTATTTTGCAAACTTAAGGGGTCACTAGAATTCCGTATTTTTTTTCCTAATTGCATTTATATTTTCATACTCATCAGAATCCGAGATTGATGAATATATAAATTTTGTTTACATTTCGTTCAGTGTTGTAAAATTTAGCACCAAAGTTTTTACAACACTGAAACAAAAATTCGATTCGTTTCGTATCGAGTAACATCATTACAAAATTACGCACTATCGAAATTTATTTCTATTCGAATTTTATTTCGATCACGACTACGAGAATCACCCCAAAGGATTTCCAATCAAATTCGTTACCGTAACAACAAAACTACACATAAGTTTTATAACATTTTCTTAAAAATTCCAAGCCTTTCTTATTTAACCTGCCCCTAATTCCCGCATAAATACAAATCTCATTCTAATCCAAATTATTTTTTAAAATTTAAATAAGGTATAATTTGTATTATACTAGAGTAATAAACCTACCGAAATGTACGGTAATGTAGTATCAAGTTATCAAGGATGAAAACCTAAACACTGCTTTATCAGTAAAGTTTAATTAGAATTCTACTGAAGTCATAAACCGACAGAAATGTACGGTAATGTAGTACTAAGTTATTTAGGATGAATACCTAAAACACTGCTTTATCCGTAAACTTCCGGCTTTATTAACTTTACCGAATTAGCCAAGTCACCAAATCGGCAAAAGCATCTCTACAGCAGTGTTGCCAGAAAAATTTTAAATTTCATTATGAAATAATTCCTATGTGTAACTGCATGGTTGAACTTAATTTTTATATACAGTGGTGGTAAATGTAATATATTGTGGTAAAAACTAAAATTTCTAAAAAAATTTGTATATTTCTTGTTCCGTCGTATTTTATTGGTATTCAAAAAATCGGGTATTGGAAAAAATAATTTAAACGATTCATAGTATTTAATAGGGGTCATAACCTAAGATTTCAAACGGAAGTTTTTGATTCGATTTTAAATATTTTAATAATAAATGTTCCTAATATAAATTTGTTTTTTTATGATAAAGTTTGTGTTTTTAGAGTTTGTTTTACGATATGGTTCCTGACAGCTGATAACCTAAGATTTCAAACGGAAGTTTTTGATTCGATTTTAAATATTTTAATCATAAATTTGATTTTTATGATAAAATTGATTTTTATGATAAAGTTTGTGTTTTTAGAGTTTGATTTACGATATGGTTCCTAACAGCTGATTCAGTTTATTAGGTATGTAAGTATATTGGAAATAATACAAGTATATGGAAACATTACAATCTAATCCAAAAAAAAACTTCTAAAATGAGAAAACAAAATATATTTTTTTATTTTTTACCTTTTCTATTTTTTTATTTTGTAAAAAATACGAAGAATCGTAGTTTTTGACATTTTAATATAAAAGGGCCCATTTTGACTATACTTATAGTTAATTACCAAATAATAACCTAGCTAAAATCAAGATGAATTTAAAAATTTTTAAAACTTTTTGTGTTAATTTAACTTATTTTAATATTATTTTACCAGTTTGTCAAGATACTTTACTATTAAAGTACCATTTTAACCTCCTTGACCGGGTAGAATTGCAAAAATTTTAAATATTTATTGAAAATTGGGTCAAATCGGTGGATTACTATAATTTATAAGTGGATCTAAAACTTCTTAAAAACTAATTTTGTATAAAATTCAACAATGTAAAATATTTCTGTTTATTTTATTTAAGAAGACATTTTTATTGAAAACTATTTGAATACTATTTCTTCGATTGTCAATGTGAGTTTAAGTTATCTAAAAAAACGAAGGCTGATTCATACATATTTGTGTCGAATTTTTATTTGGCAATGAAATATGTGCGATTAAGTGATTTTTGAAAATGGACCTTATATGGGAGATATTACCAATAATGGACAAAAATTGTAGAATGGTATATATGTACACAAAACTCATTGAATTCGAATTTTATCCATATAAATTTATAATTAAAAAAAAAAAAAAATATTTGCGTTTAAGTGATTTTTGTAAAGTGATTCATATATAGAGAAGACAATTTTGTGTTGAATTTAAACATAATAAATTAATGTATCAGTGAAATATAAAGTGATTTTTGGAAATGAATCTTATATGGGACCTATGACCATATACAAAACATATTCATGTTGAATTTTATTTTGATAGTTTTCTATACCCTCCACCACCATCAGTGCTGATAGGTTATATATAAGTTTAACATTCCATGTGTAACACCAAGAAATATTCATCTGAGACCCAACAATGCATATATATTCTGGGTCCATATCAAATTCTGAGTCGTTTTAGCTATGTCCGTCTGTCAGCCTAAATCACGCTCACGTTTCAACTAAGCAAGGGAAGTCAGCCAAATTCATCGATAATATTCAATATTATCCTAAGCAGTTTGGTATTGAAAATGAGCAAAACTGGTTCACTCCGTGAAAAGTTATGAATCAAAATTTAAAACAACCTCCAAAAAAATTATAATTTTTTACACATTCTATTGTAATTTTCTCGAAACCTATACAAGATAATTCCACGAAAATCACCATACATTGGTTTTTGCCAGAATCGGTTCACAATTTCATATACCTCTCATACAAAAGTACATATTCCCGGAAAATGGTCTTTTTGTTAATAATTTCCGTCACAATGTCGATATCTTTACAAATTAAAATACTATGTCAATAGAATACATTCAGAGCAAAAATTTTCTGAATCGGTCCATAATTGGACATAACTCCTATACAAGGTCCCCTTTCGAAAATTTGGTACAATTATTACTTCCACATACAGAAATATTTGGCATAAATAATACTTTTTGTACGCACAAATGTTATTTCAACATATTTTTCACGATCGGTTCATTCTTGGTCATAGCTCCTATACAAGGTTCCCTCTCGAAAAATCACTTAAATTACGCTATAAAATTGTTTAACGATCGGTCCATATTTGGTCATAGCTCTTATACTAAGTCCAGAAAATCACTAAGATTCACAATATATATTACCAAATAATAATACAGATACAGAATTTTGAAATTTTGTCATTAGTTTTTTATACAAAAAATCTATCTCACCTGTATGGGACCAATCGCACCCGTGTTATGAATCGATTACGAAAAAAAAATTGAAATAGATTTTTTGTATAAAAAACTAATGACAAAATTTCAAAATTCTGTATCTGTATTATTATTTGGTAATATATATTGTGAATCTTAGTGATTTTCTGAACTTAGTATAAGAGCTATGATCAAATATGGACCGATCGTTAAACAATTTTATAGTGTAATTTAAGTGATTTTTCGGGAGGGAACCTTGTATAGGAGCTATGACCAAGAATGAACCGATCGTGAAAAATATGTTGAAATAACATTTGTGCGTACAAAAATATTATTTATGCCAAATATTTTATGGGTATCACTATTTGGTAATGAATTATGTGCCTTTAAGTGTTTTTCTAAAAAGGATCTTGAATAAGAGCTTTGATCAATTATGGACCGATAGGAAAAAAATGTACAGTATTATTTCTCTGTATATAAGCAATATTTGTACCAAATTTTATATTGATATCTTAGTTTAATAATGAGTTATGCGCCTTTAAGTAATTTTCGGGAAGTGACCTTGTATGGGAGCTATGACCAATTATGGGTCGATCCAAAAAAAACTTTCATATTAACATTTCTGTATATAAGAGCAATATTTGTACCAAATTTTATATGTACATCTTAATTTTGTAATGAGTTATGCGCCTTTAAGTAATTTGTATGGGAGCTAGGAACAATTATGAACCGATGATACCAAACTTTTTATGGATATCTTAATTTAGTAATGAGTTGAATTATCTTGCATAGGTTTCGAGAAAATTACATTAATGTGTAAAAAATTATAATTTTTTTGGAGGTTGTTTTAAATTTTGATTCATAACTTTTCACGGAGTGAACCAATTTTGCTCATTTTTATTGCCAAACTGCTTATGATAATATTGAATATTATCGATGAATTTGGCTGACTTCCTTTGCTTAGTTGAAACGTGAGCGTGATTTAGGCAGACAGACGGACATAGCTAAATCGACTCAGAATTTGTTATGGACCCAGAATATATATGCATTGTTGGGTCTCAGATGAATATTTCTTGGTGTTACACACGGAATGTTAAACTTATATATAACCTATCAGCACTGATGGTGGTGGAGGGTATAGAAAACTATCAAAATAAAATTCAACATGAATATGTTTTGTATATGGTCATAGGTCCCATATAAGATTGATTTCCAAAAGTCACTTTATATTTCATTGATACATTAATTAATATGAATCACTTTACAAAAATCACTTAAACGCAAATATTTTTTTTTTATTATAAATTTATCTGGATAAAATTCGACTTCAAGAGTTTTGTGTACATATATACCATTCTACAATTTTTGTCCATTATTGGTAATATCTCCCATTTAAGGTCCACTTTCAAAAATCACTTAATCGCACATATTTCATTGCCAAATAAAATTCCGACACAAATATGTATGAATCAGCCTTCGTTTTTTTAGATTACTTAAACTCACATTGACAATCGAAGAAATTGTATTCAAATAGTTTTCAATAAAAATGTCTTCTTAAATAAAATAAACAGAAATATTTTACATTGTTGAATTTTATACAAAATTAGTTTTTAAGAAGATTTCCAGTCAAAAAAGTTTTAGATCCACATATAAATTATAGTAATCCACCCAATTTTTAAGTAATATTTAAAATTTTTGCAATTCTACCCGGTCAAGGAGGTTAAAATGGTACTTAAATAGTAAAGTATCTTGACAAAATGGTAAAATAATATTAAAATAAGTTAAATTAACACAAAAAGTTTTAAAAATTTTATGTACTAAAATTCCCCTAAAACTATTATCATATTGATCTCTTTTCTCTATTTATGTTATTTTGAAATTTGAAATTTATAAAACTAATATCTTTAAAATACACTATGGTGAAGGGTATATAAGATATATAGCACTCTTACATCAGAACCTATAAAAGCGGACTTTTTGGTACTCTATCGATCTTCAAAAGGTACATTTTGAAATTTCTATAATACTTAACCTAGAAACATAAAATTAAGCATGTATGGCCCTTATTAAGTAAGAACTAGGGATGTCTTATTAAGTAAGAACATCGGGATCCCGAAAAATAAAAATAAATTTTCAAAAAATCTTAATAATTTATCGACAAAAATAACATTTTCTACTTTATATTACAATATGAATACATAAAGTATGTGATTACTAATACAGAAAGCTTTTCCATAAGTATTTTGTGAAATTTTTGGAAATCAATTTAATTCAAAGTACAAAAAATAATAAAATAGTAATTTAAATACAGTGCTTTCTAGATACACCACTTATGTGACCAACCGTCTTAAGCTGAATATCGGATATATGGTTTTTAATGACCGCTAGAGAAACACTACAAAACTGGTCTATATCAAGTATAGCCATCGTAGTTCCAGCATTTACCAAGCTATCTGGAATATTATTTCCAGTAATATATCAATGCCTATTTATTATTGTCCTTCTTATACGCTACACCACTTTAGTGGATTTTACCCGAGTAGCTTATAATTATGTTTAATATACTCGTATATCGACAAAAAAAGCGGCACAACTATGTTTTATACTAGCCTTGAAGACCCTGTTAAATTTCGTGCTTCTTTTGACCCAAAAACTAACCGTAAATTCGTCCTCCAAGTTCAAACGGGGGGCTTGGGGGAAGCCCCAATATAAAGCATATTTCAGAAAATTAGTTTTTTAACAATGAATTGCTTAAATATATCAAAGGCGAGGTGTAAATCAAGTCAAATGCTTTATTATAAAAACTAAATCATAATTTCTTACTTGTTATTTTTAGATATCCGATAGTATCTATGCCTATTTATTGCCCTTTTTATTTTTGATATTTCAGCTTGTAAGTTAGTAGAGTCATATTAAGTCTAAAAAAATTACTCAATGAATAATGTAATTCGATTAAAACATAGACCGAAATGTTTAAAATTTAATGATCCTGCTTATTTTTAATCAAAAACTATTAAAATTCTCTTATTTAATATTTTATAGTGTATAAGTTTAGCGGAAAAACACTTAAAATTCGGGATTTTAAAATCCCGAGACCCTATAGAAAGGGGACTTTTTGGTACTTTATAGTTTTCAAAATGTATTTTTTGAATTTTCTAAAATATCGGTAGTACAACATTAAGAAATAGAGAGGTTACCACAATTTTCCAAATTTAAATTATATTACAATACCTATAAAACGGCTCGCTAAAAAGGTAGCTAGTTTAATAATATTTTCTTTTAAATAAACAAAATAACAATAATAAAATAAACTAAAATGTTTTAATCCCATGCTTCGCACACACACTTAAATACTTTTTAAATATATATTATTTTCCTTGAAATTAACCATGGTCATATACAACAAAAGTAAACAAAGAATTTTGGTACACATTAAAACAGCAGGTTCTAATTTCATCACAATCCAACGTATAAAAATTAAAAATTGTCTCCATGCTTAAAAGTGTTTGTATGTTGTTATACCTACACCACGTTAGTGGGGAGGGTATATTGGTTTTGTGCTGATGTTTGTAACATACAAAAATATTCGCCTATACCCATCTTAAAGTATACCAATCAGCTTAGAATCGATTTCTGAGTTGATTCAGTTGGTCCATTATTTCTCCATACCCGAATAGGGCCTTTAAATTAAATGTTCTATTACGTCAACAAAATTCCACAAAACTTAGTTTTATAGAACTTTTAATGATATTACCGATTTTTGTAATAACTGTAGCCCCCATACAAACACCCTTCAGAAAATAACTTGAAGGTCAAACTCATAGATGGATTTTTAATGTTTACTGAACAAATTTTCAGTATTTAGTAAAGTTTTACAGATTACTGCGAAAAACTGCAATAAATCTACTGGTTATTGCAAAAAAACTGCAGTATTTTACTGATTGCTGAAAATGTGTTTAGAATATTCCGTGCAATCTAATAATTTACTGAAAATTATATTTTCAATATATTTTTGAATATTATACACAAGTAGCTATAGGGAGAATCCATGTGAAAGCGGACAGCAGTCGGATTTACATCTCCGATTTTAATGAAATTTGCCACACATTTTATGGTTTGAAAGTGTTCCTCAAATCCATGACTTTTTGATCGGAACCTCATTCCTGTCCAATAATATCGCGCTTTGAAAATTTAAAAATATGTTAAAATTGTCTAAAAGTATATACACATAATTACTCATAACTTTGAAACTCCTTAAAGTACAGAATATTTTTTGATTTCATTTTAAAGCCAAAGATATTGTTTTTAATATCGCGTAAATAAAAGGTTAAAGGTCAAATTTCAAAGTGTAAAATTCAATGTAAAATATTTCAGTCAGTCCCGTGTTAAAAATTAAACAAGTAGGAAAGTATAGTCGGGCATGGCCGACCATATTTTTTTTTTTATAAAATTTTTATTTTTTGTAAAGAAACTTTTATGTTGAATATTACCATAATTCCAAAATATTTAAGCCATTTATTGATAAAAAACTAAAATTTCTATTGCTGTACAATTGGGGGGAAGACACATTATGACAAAATTACCGTCAGCACTTTTCAGTTGGTTTTCTTTGGGATGACATGGTGTATTATCTATGAGCAACAATGCTTTTAATGGCAACCTTTTAGATTTAAGAAATTCTGTTACCTATTCAAAACACATAAAAAATCAAGCCTTTAGCCAATTAGTCAGACTTCATTCGATTACAATACAAACCTCAGGCACGAACACATTTTTAAACCAATCTTCAAAAATAACTTTTGTTTCCTCTGTAATGAACTGGGTTGTTTTTGAAGTTCTTAAATGCTCGCGGATTTTCCGATTTCCCAATAACTAGCAAATTCAATTTATGAGTTCCATTTACATTCATACAAGTTTATAATGTTATCCTTTCCTTCGAAATTTTACGACGAGCTGATTTTTCCGTGAAAATTACTAGAGTTAAATTTGGCAAAAGTCTAAAAAATAACCCGGCTTCGTTGCAAATTAAAATGTCCAGGCTTTTACTTTATTTTATTATGAAAGTACTGGGCCTTCGATTTTAAAACCTCCTCAGAAATTGGCACATTTTTTGATCTTTAATTTAAAAACCAGTTAAACAAAGCCTTTTTTGGATATTCTGCAGACTTGAGGGTTGATCGATTTCCTGGTCCAGATTCAGTGTTTCTCACAAATTTTTGAATAGAAACCTCATTGTTTTTAATCCTACTAACTGTAGATTTATTAACTTTGTAATCAATATAAATTTTCTTTTCTAACTTCTGTTTTAATGTCAATTTAACAATTTTTTTCACTACTCCCATATTTAACTTATAAAATGATCTTCACTATACTAAAATAAATCTTAACTAAAATCAAAGAAACAGAGACAAAACAAAACCAAAAAATAACTGTAAATAAACAGTCAAAATTCTTTGTGAGGCCAGTGTCGTCGTGAAAAGATTTTTAGGTTCCTATGACTTGTCAAACTATTTTAAATTACGCTTCTGATTGAAAAACTATGAGAATAAAAAGAAAATGAAACAGAATAAGTGCCAAATAATATAACATTTGCAAAATAAAAAATAAAGTTGCACTTATCGCGACTGTTTTTTGAAAAAAGTTGCTGTTATAAAGACTGTAATGTTAAAAATTAGGCTGTTTCGCAAATCGGTCAGTTGCAATAATAGGTAGTTGCGGAAATCGAGCCCGCACTGTATATATGTACTAAAATTCCCATAAAACTATTATCATATTGATCTCTTTTACTCTATTTCTGTTATTAATCTAATATTATAAAATATTTATTATATTTTTCCTTCCAATAACTTTTTATTGCCCAACAAAATTTTATAATATTTGTCCTCTTATATTAATTTATACAGATCTAAGTTCTTGTCTTCTCAAAAGATTTACAATTCTCAAAAGCAAAATTAATCTCGGGTATAGTCGACACTACAGCAGATAGATGTCAAAAAATTTACTTTTAAGACCTTGTTTTCAACACTATATTTTAATCGGATTTTAAAACATACATCTTTAGAAAGATCGGATCATAATGATTTACATTTATTTACTTGTGTTTTAGAGATATGCGGTATTTACAATGTACCAAAAAAATCGACATATTTAAATTTATTTGCTGAGTTTTGTTGCCTATTTGCTTTAGTTTTTATATTATTTTGTATAAAAATTTAGTTTAAAAAACTTGATTTATATTATATTTTGGTTAATAACTTCTAAACTAAGCGAGTCTCTATCGATTTGTTTTTGGTAGGATATAGATGAGAGTTCAAGTGTCATTCTACCATGTCCTTTTTTAATTTTTAACACGGGGCTGACTGATATATTTTACATTGAATTTTACACTTTGAAATTTGACCTTTAACCTTTTGGAAGTAAAATATTTTATTTACGCGATATTAAAGACAATATCTTCGACTTTAAAATGAAATCAAAAATTATTTTGTACTTTAAGGAGTTCAAAGTTATGATTAATTATGTGTATATACTTTTAGACAATTTTAACATATTTTTAAATTTTCAAAGCGCGATATTTTTGGACTGGAATGAGATTCCGATCAAAAAGTCATGGATTTGAGGAACACTTTCAAACCATAAAATGTGTGGCAAATTTCATTAAAATCGGAGATGGTAAATCCGACTGCTGTCCGCTTTCACATGGATTCTCCCTATAGCTACTTGTGTATAATATTCAAAAATATATTGAAAATATAATTTTCAGTAAATTATTAGATTGTACGGAATACTGTAAACACATTTTCAGCAATCAGTAAAATACTGCAGTTTTTTGCAGTAACCAGTAGATTTATTGCAGTTTTTCGCAGTAATCTGTAAAATTTACTGAATACTGAAAATTTTTACAATAAACAGTAAAAACTTACGGAATATTTTAAAATTTTCAATAATCTGTAAAACTTTACTAAATACTGAAAATTTGTTCAGTAAACATTAAAAACCCATCTATGAGTTTGACCTTCAAGTTATTTTCTGAAGGGAGTACGGTCAAATGTGGCCCGATTATTACAAAAATTGGTAATATCATTAAAAGGTGGTGTAGGTATAACTACATACAAACACTTTTAAGCATGGAGACAATTTTTAATTTTTATACGTTGGATTGATGAAATTAGAACCTGCTGTTTTAATGTGTACCAAAATTCTTTGTTTACTTTTGTTGTATATGACCATGGTTAATTTCAAGGAAAATAATATATATATATATTTAAAAAGTATTTAAGTGTGTGTGCGAAACATGGGATTAAAACATTTTAGTTTATTTTATTATTGTTATTTTGTTTATTTAAAAGAAAATATTATTAATCTAGCTACCTTGTTAGCGAGCCGTTTTATAGGTATTGTAATATATTTTAAATTTGTAAAATTGTGGTAACCACTCTATTTCTTAATGTTGTACTACCGATATTTTAGAAAATTCAAAAAATAATATTATAAAACTATTAAGTACCAAAAAGTCCCCTTCTATAGGGTCTCGGGATTTTAAAATACCGAATTTTAAGTGTTTTTCTGCTAAATTTATACATTATAAAATATTAAATAAGAGAATTTTATTAGTTTTTGAAATAAGCAGGATCATTAAATTTTAAACATTTCGGCCTATGTTTTAATCGAATTACATTATTCATTGAGTAATTTTTTAGACTTAATATGACTTTACTAACTTACAAGCTGAAATATCAAAAATAAAAAGGGCAATAAATAGGCATATATACTATCGGATATCTAAAAATAACAAGTAAGAAATTATGATTTAGTTTTCATAATAAAGCATTTGACTTGATTTGCACCTCGCCTTTGATATATTTAAGCAATTCATTGTTAAAAAACTAATTTTCTGAAATATGCTTTATACTGGGGCTTCTCCCAAGCCTCCCGTTTGAAGCGATCCTCATAAAACTTGGAGGACGAATTTACGGTTAGTTTTTGGGTCAAAAGAAGCACGAAATTTAACAGGGTCTTCAAGGCTAGTATAAAACTTAGTTGTGCCGCTTTTTTGTCGATATACGAGTATATTAAACATAATTATGAGCTACTCGGGTAAAATCCACTAAAGTGGTGTAGCGTATAAGAAGGACAATAATAAATAGGCATTGATACTATCAAATATGGGTATATCAGAATCTATACTGTTAAAAGGATGGCGAGATCATAATTCTCTTATTTGGGTAAGAGGACACTAAATATTACTGGAAATAATATTGCTTATAGCTTGGTAAATGCTGGAACTACGATGGCTATACTTGATATAGACCAGTTTTGTAGTGTTTCTCTAGCGGTCATTAAAAACCATATATCCGATATTCAGCTTAAGACGGTTGGTCACATAAGTGGTGTATCTAGAAAATTTCACAAAATACTTATGGAAAAGCTTTTTGTATTAGTAATCACATACTTTATGTATTCATATTGTAATATGAAATAGAAAATGTTATTTTTGTCGATAAATTATTAAGATTTTTTGAAAATTTATTTTTAATTTTCGGGATCCCGAAGTTCTTACTTAATAAGGGCCATACATGCTTAATTTTATGTTTCTAGGTTCAGTATTATAGAAATTTCAAAATGTACCTTTTGAAGATTGATAGAGTACCAAAAAGTCCGCTTTTATAGGTTCTCATGTAAGAGTGCTATATTCGGCTGTGCCGAATCTTATATACCCTTCACCATAGTGTATTTTAAACATATTAGTTTTATAAATTTCAAATTTTTTCCCCGACTACATTATTATTACACTAAAAGCAAAACAAAATACACAAGGCAATTAAACAAACAGACATCTAAACATACGTAACGAAAAACACAGAGAAACAAAAACAAAATAAACAAACCAAAACACAATAATAAAACTACATCCAAATATACGAACAGAATTCACAAAAAAAAAAGCAACAACTCATTAAAGCCAACAGCATCCAAACACACAAAACGAAATATACAGCTGAATAAAACCAAATACATCTACACACACGTGTACATCTTATTCCAATATACTGTGTTGTTGTTGCTTATTTAACAAAGCATGAAAAAATATTACATTTTTGATGAAATTTTCAGAGGTTGTCTCGGATTTTTGTTCATATCTCTGTTATTTACCGACCGATTTTGCTGATTTTAAATAGCGATCTTCTCGAAAGCATGTCTAACAGAATTATTGAAGATTCGGATCTCGCTGATATCTGTGGTCCTCTAAAAACTGACTTCAACAGACAGACAGACGGACATTCGCTATCTACAAATGTATTTATTTATTTATTTTGCACACAAAAATTATTATTAAATTTGTTTTTTCCTGGCATCTCTGCCTCAATATAAAAACATCGTGTTAATTTTTGCTAGAAAGAGTTTATTATATTTTTAAAATAAAAAGTATAAAAAACTTAATTCTCGTTTAATTTTCGTGCGTTTGGCAATGCCTGCTGCAAAAAGAAGAAAAAGTTGGAGCAATAGCCCTAAATTCAAGGTGCCAAAAACTTCAGAAGGAACCAACATAAGCTATAATACATTTAAACTACTATCACTTTACAACGAAGCTCTAAATGTTCTGAAGGACAAAAAGATTCACTTTTATACGCATGAGGTATTCTGTACGACCCAATAATATCTAAAGAAGTAGCCCTTAGAAACAAATATGTAAATGTGATTAATAATTATAATTACTAAAATGTACAAATAATAAACCTAACTGGTTAGTGTCAACTTGCTCCGTTATGACCTCGAGAATGTAAAGGTGGTGCATAATTTTGAAATTTATACGTACATATGTATATAATCGTTGAAAATTAAATTCTTATTGCTATTATTAATATTTAATATATATTTGATAAATATTTTGATGTAGAAAATATATTACATTTTGCTTCACTTATTATCATTTACTTACAATGTAGACGATGTCTTTCTTTAACATTTGCATTTACACAACACGCTCACGTACTACAGAAAAATTTACACAGTTTTTTAATCATTCAACATATGTATTAATTTATGCAAACATTTACAACACATTAACAAAAACAATAAATAGTAATCA
Organism: Lucilia cuprina; assembly: GCF_022045245.1. Lineage (NCBI taxonomy): Eukaryota > Metazoa > Arthropoda > Insecta > Diptera > Calliphoridae > Lucilia > Lucilia cuprina. The sequence continues at coordinate 8,672,175 of NC_060949.1, forward strand.
CACACAAAATTTCTATTAATTGAGTAATTTGGAAAAACAATATGTAATTTTATTTTTTGTTTATTAAATTGAAAAAAAGTATAAAATACCAATATTTGCAAAAAAAACATAAGCTTCTCCTACGTTACTTTAGCTGTCAGAGTATGTCAAAGAGTATACATTATGAGGAACAGTGATGTTAACTTAATTTCCTTTATCGTTTGTCTAGCGATTTTGGAACTTAAACATAGAAATAACCCTACAAGAAATGACCGAAACTAACACATACAAAATGATTTTACTAACACTCTTGCAACATTTTTTTAAAAATTGCAAAAAATAAGTAGTTAGTGTCAGTGTACACTTAATATTATTAAATGTACACTGGTTAGTGTATAATTCAATCAATAATGACAGTCAAATGACCAGTAAAATGACTGTTGATGTACCCAATGTGTGGTAAACACATTGTATATGAAAGAGTGAACAACTACATTTGATTTAAAGTTAAATTTTTGGCCGTTATTATTTCTGTAAAAGCCAAAGATCAGGAATCGAAAAATTAAAAAATTTACAAAGACTATAAATTATTAAAAATAAAGATATTACTTATTATGAACAGAATTTAGAAATAGTGCAGGAAGTGGAGCTGAAGATAAACACTTCGGAGTTTAATCAATCTATGTTTACTTACTTTTAATTTTTATATATCGATATTTATATGTATTTCTTTACAGACAACTTATTTCCACAAATTAGAAGGAGCATCCGGGGATTTAAGATCCTGCGAGGTATGTAAAATGGTGAAATGATTGTTAAATAATGTATATGCTTATTATATTAATAAATTTAAAAATATATATCTAAAAAAATTAATAAATTGTGTTTTATTATAAATTGGTATAGCCGTCACATTTGACGGTTATATTCATCAAATATGATTAGTCAACAATGACCTATAAATACATCATTTTTAATTTGCTAACTGTGATCAGTCAATCGTGACTAATATTTATGTCATCCTTGGTTAGTAAACAACAAAAGAGTGTGGAGCTCAAATATATGTTTTAAAGTCGATAGAATTCATAAGAGCAAGGGAGAAAAAAATCACATGTACACAAATGTTTCCATCACTTTTGTTCATTTGCCTTAAGAAACTGATAGAAACTTTATTCTACGCTGTGATAGAAATAATACATCTGTAGTGGCAGTGTCAAATGACCGACCAAATGACTGTCACTGTTCTGGTAGGGAAGAAGGCTAAGATATACAGCGATTTCTAGTAGGAAGATTGTAAAAATATCAAGAACTATTTTTTTGACCACACTAGAAAACTTTTGTTGATAAACATTTTTCTTAATTCACTTTTGAAAAAGTATTCACTTTTGATACGTATTTGCTGAAACAAAATTTTACATAGAAACTTTTGTTTCAGAATATACGTATTAATTGCATTGATTTGTTGATGTACGAATGAGAAGAACAAAAAATAAAATAAGTTTCTGAGTACGGTAAACTGTTTCTTTCTTTCTCTCTCACGCAAAGTCCAAAGTTTCCCAAAAAATGTTTCCTAGTGTGGACGGGCAGTTACTAATATCATACATACCCGTTAAAGGAAACCTCACACGATCACACTTTACGTACGTATAGTGTAATGAAAAAGTAAAATGAAATTCCATCCGTTTACAGAAAAGAGAATAAAAGTGTTATTTACATTTTTACAAAACCAATCAGTTGCTGATTAGCATTTGTCGAAGTAATATCTGTACGCAACTTTTTTAAAATCCACACAGAAATACAACATCAAAATTTTGAGAATGGTGAATTTATGTAAGTGAATGAGGGAGCTCAGCTGATAGTTTTTTTTATATATGAACTTTAATGTACGCTGTCTGTCAAAATCTATAATATCAATTTGATAGTTAGAATCTACTTTGTAGTTTGCAGTCATTTAATTAGTACAGTTTTATTTTGGGTTACATTTTGTTCTCTGCTGCTTTACCAATGCAAATGAATGTGTAACAGTATGTGTATGGCTGGTTTAGACGATCCCATCCGTACTATTCTACACAAAATTACTTGTGTGATCGTGTAATGATACTAAAAACATTAACCGTAACAGCTGTTTTAGTTTGTTGTGTGGTGAGTTTCATTAAAAACACGTGTAATTAAGTGTATGACTAATTTTGAAATTTTAAAATACGTAAAAATAAATGTTTAAATTTTTTTTTTTTATTTTATACGAGGACATATATATACAGTGTGTGACAAAACAATTGAATCTTTTTCTAAATTTTCACAAAACGAACTCAAAATCCATAACTTTAATAGAAAATTTTATTTTTTTTTAGACTTTTATTTGTATATACCCAAATTAATAGCATTTCATAAATATAATTAATTTAATAAAAAATAAAATAAAACAAGATTAAAGTATTTGGTTTTCTGTTACTGCCAAAACAATGGAAACTTTGGTACTATCTTAACGAATTTGGTCAGAACTAGGTTTCTATAGTTGAAACGAACGACTTTTCGACTTTTTTCATTTAGTTAAAAGTCGACTTTTCGACTTTGCATCTTATGAAAAGTCGATTTTTCGACTTTTTCAATTAATTAAAAGTCGACTTTTAGACTTTTCGACTATAAATATTTTATAATTAGACGACTTTTCGACTTTTTCCGATTTTTCGATCTTTTTTGACTTTTCGACTTTTTTCGACCTTTTTCGATTTATCGATTTTTTTCACAAACGATAGTCGAGTTATCGACTTTTTTCGAACAAAATAGTAGACTTCGACTTTTTTCGACAAAAAGTCGATTGTTCGATTATTCGAAACTCGATTAATAGAACCCTAGTCAGAATTTGTCAGAAACTCAGAATATAGTTCTGTATCTTTTACTTCGTATTACTGCATGACATCGGAGATAAATTGATACAATAATTGGATAATAAAATTCATTTGAAAAATTTAGCTATTTCTATATAACCGCATCCTAAAAATCGTCCTTCCAATTAGACCTGAAACGACAATTTTTGAGTCCATATTTTGGAACTTCTGTTTTCCATATATTATATCTGGGGTTGATATATGGTGAATAGGCAGGCCATGTTAATACAGGTATAACTTTCGAGTCTAGCCACTCGATTGCAACACGAAAGTTAGCTTTTAGAGCCATTATCGTTTTTAAGTCTACAAACTACGGCCCTAGCTTCCACAGGGGAGGAATACTTAATTTTTTTAATGGATCTCTACCTTATACCATACATAGTATCTTTTTATACCCTTTACCTTCGTGAGAAGTTTGTCATTCCGTTTGTAATTTCTAAAATATAATATATATATATATATATAAATAATGGACCGATGTTAACCATTTTAAATTGGGTTCGTCTCCAAAATTGCGACCAAATTTCATTCAATTAACTTCAAAATTGCGGCCTGTAGTTTGATTACAAGGATTACATGGACGGACAGACGGACATAGCTAAATCGACTCAGAAAATGATTCTAAGCCGGTTGGTATACTTTAAGGACCAATATTATATACCCTCCCCACTAAAGTGGTGTAGGATATAAAAACAAAATACACAACTCAATGACGCCAACAGCATCCAAACATACAAAGCCAAATACATCTACTCACACTTGCACATTTTTTCGAATATACAGTGTTGTTGTTGCTTATTTAACAAAGCATGAAAAAATATGACATTTTTTATTAAATTTTCAAAGGTAGTCTCGGATTTTTGCTCATATCTCCGTTATCAAGCGATTTTGCTGATTTCAAATAGCGATCTTCTCTAAAGCATGTCTAACAGAATTATTAAAGTTTCGAATCTCGCCGATATCTGGGGTCCTCTAAAAACTGATTTCAACAGAGCACATGGCTTAATCGACTCCGCTATCTATAAGGAACCAGAATATATATACTTTATAGGGTCGGAAAATTAGATTATAGAAATTACAAATGGAATGACAAACTTATATATACCCTTCTTACGAAGGTGAAGGGTATAAAAAATACCAAAAAGTCCCTATTTATGGCTTCTCACTTAATCGGAGTCGGACATTTTTCTAGGTTCAATATTATAGAAAATTCAAAAAGTGCCTTTTAAGAAACGAAAAAGTGCCAAAGTACCAAGTCCCTTATTATAGGTTCTCACTTAATCCGGGCCATACATGATAATTTTATGTTTCTAGGTTTAGTATTACAGAAATTTCAAAAAGTACCTTTTGAAGAACACAGAAGTGCCAAAAAGTCACCTATTATTGGATCTCACTTAATCCGGGCCAAGCATGTTTAATTTCATATTTCTATGTTTAATATTATAGAAATTTAAAAAAAAGTACCTTTTAAAGAACGATAAAGTACCAAAAAGTCCATTTTATGGGTTCTCCCATAATCCGGAATATACATATTTAACTTCATGCTTCTAGGCTCAATATTATAGAAATTTCAAAAAGTACTTTTTGAATAACGAAAAGTTCCAAAATGTTCTCTATTTGAGGTTCTCACTTAAGCCATTCATGCTTAATTTCATGTTTCTAGGTTCAATATTATAGAAATTTCAAACAGTGTCTTTTGAAGAACGATAAAGAAATTTAAAAAAAGTACTTTTAGAAGAACGATAAAGTACCAAAAAGTCCATTTTATGGGTTCTCCCATAATCCGGAATATACATACTTAATTTCATGCTTCTAGGCTCAATATTATAGCAATTTCTAAAAGTACTTTTTGAATAACGAAAAGTTCCAAAATGTTCTCTATTTGAGGTTCTCACTTAATCCGGGCCATTCATGCTTAATTTCATGTTTCTAGGTTCAATATTATAGAAATTTCAAAAAGTGTCTTTTGAAGAACGATAAAGTATAAAACACCCCTTTTATGGGATCTCACTTAATCCGGGAAATATATGCTTACTTTCTTGTTTCTAGGTTCATTAATACAAACATTTCAAAAAGAACCTTTTCAAAAAGTACCCTTTTATCGGATTTCACTTAATCTGGGCCATATATGCTGAATTTCATGTTTCTATGTTCAATGTTATAGAAATTTAAAAAAAGTACCTTTTAAAGAACCAAAAAAGTACCAGAACTACCCTTTTTTATGGGATCTCACTTAATCTTGGCCATACATGCTTAATTTCATGTTTCTAGGTTCAATATTATAGAAATTTCAAAACGTACCTTTTGAAGAACCAAAAATACCCCTTTTAACAGATCTTACTTAACCCGGCCATACATACTTAATTTCATGTTTCTTGGTTCAATATCATAGAAATTTCCAAAAGTACCTTTTGAAGAACGAAGAGTACCAAAATGTTCTCTATTTGAGGTTTTCACGTAATCTACGCAATATATGTTTAATTTCACATTTCTAGGTTCAATGTTTTGCAAAAAAACAAAAAGTAAATTTTTCAATATTATACAAATTTCAAAAAGTACTTTTAGAGGAATGAAAAATTATCAAAATGTACACTTTTATGGGTCCTCAATTAATCCGGACCACACATGCTTAATTTCATGTTTCTAGGTTTAATATTATAGAAATTTCAAAAAATACAAAAACGTACAATAAAGTCCCCTTTTATGCAAAAAGTACCAAAAGTAAGTACATTTTTCACTCCCTAAGCGAATATCCAAAAAGTACTAAATACGTATTTTTATTTTTTCCTTAAGTTATGAATAAGCCAAAAATATTTTTTGTATGTTCTTTGGTTAAAAGATACATGGGGTGCAAAAAAGTACCAAATACAGTTTTTACCTGTTTTTTTCCCCAAAGGAGCCGAATTTAAAAAAAGTACCAGACACCTGTCCTCT
>NC_060949.1:8678075-8719125 GCF_022045245.1 Lucilia cuprina
AAATATAAAATCCGCATATTTGAGATATAGTGTCAATATGATTATTTAGGATAACAAGAGGACGGATAATAAATTTGCGGACTACCCATGAGGGGTGCGGCACCTCTAATATTACTTAAATACAAAAATTCTATTATCTGGAAAACTAATAGAACTAAATTCTTAAAATTCTGCACGAGGAACTGACTTTCATCAATCAACTATTAAATTTTAAAATTTTTGAACAATGGGATACTTGGTACCTCCCACATGAATTAAATACATGTTTAGGAAAACTATTCTATGTTTTTGTAACAATAATTTGTTGTCATAACCAAACAATTGTTATTTTTATTGAACTTCATCAATATTTTAGTTACTGAAAACATTTATATGTTTATGAAAATTATAAATTTGAGAATGGTTCTCTGAAAAATAATTATTTTACAACAAATAAATAATGATAATTATGTAAACATATTATATTCTTAAGAATCATTTAAACTTTAAAATAATCATTAAATGGTAGGATTTTACACGCTTATGCATATAATGTTTAAGATATAAGTAAAATACGTTTACTATTAAAAATATGTTGGTATCGCCATTTTTATATCAGTTGTATGGTTTATTCGTACTAAGTAGATCGGATTAAATAAATTGTTAATCAAATGCAGTGTTAAAATAATTGTGAAAAATAAATACTACCTAAAAATATAATAGGGTACATAAAAAATTAATAATTAAAAAAATTATATTGGCTTGAAAGTGTGGATAAATATATTTTATATATATATACATTATCACTATATTATGATGAAATATTCGGACTATATTTAATTATAATATCATAGGTTATTATACTAATAATGATCATAATATGTTTTAAATTTAACCATAATTCTAACCATAATATGTTGCTCTTAGATTATGGTTACCACAACTATATTTTTTCTCTGAGTGTAATAAAACTAGATTATTCAAGTATTACATAAATTACTTCAATATTCATCTTGGAGGAAAAAGGGCGGCCAGATTCCGATTCGTAAAAAGCTGGACATTGGTTTTAAAAAGATGGACAAAACAAAAAAAAAAGCTGGGCATAAAAAATACAAAAAAATGTTAATTTTGGTTTTGTGTAAATAATTTCACAGTGACTATTTAAAAAAAAACAGACGGACAGACAACCGCGAAAAAAATAATGACGTAGTTTCTCACATTTTTAATGGTATATTCGACTATACTGTGCCAACTTGCATATATGCAACAAATGTCAATAGTTATATTCCTACTATACATGTCGTTCTTTTATTTATTAGTACACAGTAAAAAGTTTTTGGATAATTTTTACACCAGGCTGGTGTATATAACAAACCCAAAAATGAATTAAATTTACATCAGTATAACATGAATTTAAAGAGACTAAAAGACTAAATTTTTATTTTATTCCTGCAATAAAAATATTAATATTAAAATTAAAGTGAATAAATAAAATTTTTATTTTACCTTTTTAATGTTTATGCTTTTGGTTGTTGATCCCTCTAAGCAAAACTCAAAAAAAAAAAAACTGCTTCTGCATCTATATTGCGAAATTATTCGTGGGAGCTCTTTGAAATCAATTTCGGCAACTCTTTTTTTTAAATTGCAGCTCTTTTCTTTCTACTTCTAAATTCAGCTTGTTTATAACTAAAAATTTAAAATAATATCTGAGATTCACATAGACTATTTGGTATGTATATAAAAATGTCTCAAATATTTTGGTAGACTCAAGATAGATTTTGTTACTTTTAGGCCATATAAATAAATTAAACATGTAATTGATACTTACTTGAAATTATTATTTCATTTGGGGTTAATTTCTCACTTTCTGGATAACAAATTTTTACAATAAAAAATTGTCCATCACTTTTAATTTTTACATTGTCTTTTAAAGAATTAGCACATTTTTAAACCACATGGTATAAAAAGCATTAATTTAATACCATTAGCGGTGTTAATTGATAAAGAGAAGTTTTTAATTCTTTTTAGGTGTTATTTGTAAACTTAAAAGAATAATATTATTAAAAGGGAGAATTTTTATTATTTTTTGGCTTTATAGTAAAACTTAAAGTAATAAAATAAAGAGAGGAATAGTTTTAATTTCTGTTGCGGCATTAAATATATTTGACAAGGAATATATTTTTTTCAATTAAAAAACAAAATTCAACTTTTGGTATTATTTTTATTCCAAGTAATTATTAAATAAGTCGAACAATTCTTTTAAGGTTTCACGTATAAACTATTTTGGAATTAATTTTAAATTTTATTCCAAAATAGTATATAAAGAAAACCGCTGAGTTTTAACATTTTAAAAAGTGTCACAATGCAAAGCAATGTAACATCAAGTCCATGGATTTCAAAGATTCAATTTATCAAAAGAAGGCTTAATTTAGCGAAGCAGGCATTCGAAATACCCCAGAGTTTAAAAGTCCTGCGCCTAGCCGAAGGCCGGCTATCCAACCAGACTTTTTAAATTTAGAATAAATTCCTTTGGGGATAAGAGTGTCCCTTTCTTAAATTCTTTACAAATTTTCAAATACAGTTCTGTCAATGGACATTATAACACTTTTAAGAATTGTCATAACGTCCATAGACCCTATGAAACATTTTGGTGTGTCATAACGTCAATGGACATTATGACACCCTACCTCAAATAAAATATTTTTTTATTAAATCGTGCGATTTTATATAAAATATTTTATGTAACAATATTTGTTAATTTTGAACATTTTATGAAAATACAACAAATATTATTACATAAAATATTTTATATAAAATCGCACGATTTAATAAAAAAATATTTTATGTAATAATATTTTTTGTATTTTATGTATAAAATATCGCGCAATAATGTTCTGCATTTTTATAAAATACTAATAAATAGTAATAAGAAAGATCACCCCTAATTATTATTTGGTTTTTTAGGTCCCTATTTAATTTTTTAATATTTAAAAATAAAAATTTGCCCCAAAGAAAAACAAGTTTTGTTTTGAGGTATTTCTTCACTTCACAACATTGGGGTCATTTTTATTTTTTTCCAAAATGCACTATTACCTCAAGCGTAAAAATGTTAAAATACCCCAAAATATATATATATAAAAAAAATTCGTGTTTTTGTTTCCTGTATCTTTGTTGGGGCCATATTTCGTTTTTTGTTTTGGGCCATTTTACCTGGGGCATTAATTCGCAGCGCCGTTTTAAAATGAAACCCAGACATTTTACTGTGGATTTTAACAAAGTTTTCCTAATAACAAAAAAAACACTTTAATTATATTTTAAAAAATTACTCAATTTTTTACGCGCTTAAGTGCAATTCAAAAAACTCCACATAGGACCGTGTAGCGAATGAAAGCATTGCATCCATAACTTCAGAGCTACTTACCTGAGTAAAGGCAATCATCCACATTCGCAGAAGAACTGGCTAAAAATAATAATTTAACAAGCTAAAATAAAACCCCGTTTTTATCTTTATCCATAAAGTCTAAATAAGTAACTAAAAGTCGCGGTCCCAATGATACAGTGGAAGTGAAAGGTTATGAGTATCAAATCTTATTATTCGTCGTACGATTTTAAATGTTATTACAACTTTTGTAGGGAATACTGTTTCCAATATTTTGGTAATGATTATTTTCGCGAGTCATCATTTGATTTCCAATTATTTTGTTATAATTTTCCTTAACTATTTTACTTAAGAATATCAGTTAAATTTATACTAAAAAATATTTTGGTTAATCTCAGAATTCCGACTTATTATCACAGCATATGTTTATCAAAATTTTATTGGTCAAAATTAAATTGGTCTAGAAGTTGGAATTTTACTTTTAATTTGAATTTTAATTTTGTGGACTTAATTTACTCCCACAAAATTTCGTAAAAATCGGTATGGTAAATATAGCCTACTTCGTTTTTTTTCATATAAGTACCACAAGTGCTTTAACTAAGAAGTTACTATAAAAATATTAACGGAAGGGCAAACAAGATTTGTTTGCTCCAAAAAGGGACTTTTAATTTGATCAATGCACCAAAAGGTGAGTGAGGATCCAATATTTATGGTGTCAGATTAACGAGTATATATAAAATAATATATAATTTATATATATGATATAATTTATGATTTAAATAAATATAACTTTAAACACATAGAACTCCTAAACCAATAAAGATTTCTATAAATGCTTTTGTGCACATAAGTACAACCAGTAGAGGTACAAATTGCAATTAAAAAAATTCGAAGAAGTTGTATGTATTATAATTTAAAAATATTATGTACAATTAAATTAACTCATTGCATTCTTTAAAATTTAATTATTTAAACTTAAATTTTTATACCCTTCACCTTCGTGAGAAGGGTATATATAAGTTTGTCATTCCGTTCGTAATTTCCGTTTTTAATTTCTATAATATAGGTAAGAACCTATAAAAGTGGACTTTTTGGTACTTTTTCGTTCTACAAAAGGTACTTTTTTGAATTTTCTATAATATTGAACCTAGAAACATAAAATTTAGAATGTAGGACCTTGACTAGGTAAGAACCTATAAAAAGGGACTTTTTGGTACTTTTTCGTTCTACAAAAGGTACTTTTTAAATTTTCTATAATATTGAACCTATAAACATGAAATTTAGAATGTAGGAATGTAGGTAAGAACCTATAAAAAGGGACTTTTTGGTACTTTTTCGTTCTACAAAAGGTACTTTTTGAATTTTGAACCTAAAAACATGAAATTTAGAATGTAGGACCTTGAATAGGTAAGAACCTATAAAAAGGGACTTTTTGGTACTTTTTCGTTCTACAAAAGGTACTTTTTTGAACCTAGAAACATGAAATTTAGAATGTAGGACCTTGACTAGGTAAGAACCTATAAAAAGGGACTTTTTGGTACTTCTACAAAAAGTACTTTTTGAATTTTCTATAATACTGAACCTAGAAATATGAAATTTAGAATGTAGGACCTTGACTAGGTAAGAACCTATAAAAAGGGACTTTCTGGTGTTTTTTCGTTTTACAAAAGGTACTTTTTGAATTTTCTATAATATTGAACCTAGAAACATGAAATTAGCATGTATTTTTTGGTATTTTTTCGTTCTACAAAATGTACTTTTTGAATTTTCTATAATATTGAATCTAGAAACATGAAATTTAGCATGTACGACCTTGACTAGGTAAGAACCTATAAAAAGGATTTTTTGGTATTTTTTCATTCTACAAAGGTACTTTTTGAATTTTCTATAATATTGAACTTAGAAACATGAAATTAAATATGTATAGCCCGGATTAGTCCAGAATACATAAAAGGGGACTTTTTGGTACTTTTTCATTCTACAAAAGGTACTTTTTGAATTTTCTATAATATTGAACCTAGAAACATTATGTAGAGCCTGGATTAAGTGGGAACCCATAAAAGGGAAGTTTTTGGTACTTTTTCGTTCTTCAAAAGGTACTTTTTAAAATTTCTATAATATTGAACCTACAAATATGAAGTAAAGCATGTAGAGCCCGGATTAATTTAGAACATAGCTGTAAAATAATGACTAATAATTGTAATCATTATTAATTAGATTATTTTTATTAAATAGGTAAAATTAATGATTAATTAACGATAATTTTAAATATTTTTAATTAATTATTGATTACGAATAAAAATAATATTAAAATAATCAGGGATTAATTGGAATTAATAAAAATAATCAAAAAATCAAAATTAATCAAAAAATTAGTTGATTATTTTTAAGGATTAATTTTGATTATCTTCCATATATTGAGATTTCCTCCCAAGAAAAGCTCTAAGAAAAATATAATTATTTTTCCGGCAATCCCCTAAAAATTACGGATTTTTTGAGACCCGTTTCGAAAAGATTGCAATAATTTTTTCTAATATCTTGTACTGAGATCAAGATTTTCAATCGAAATAAACTTGATAAATATATTGCTTTCAATAAAACAGTCATTCGAATAGTGGGTAACTTGAAAAACAGTTTTCGATTACAAGTAATGAAAAAAATAGAAAATTGTACCAAATATATTGAAATTAATCAAAAATAATCAAAACTAATCCTTGAAAATAATTAAATTAATTATTTGATTAATTCTGATTATTTTTGATTATTTTCATTAATTTTAATTAATCCTGATTATTTTTAGATTAATTTTAATCATAATCAATTAATAATCAAAAATTTGTACCAAAGAATTAATTAATCATTACGATTATTTTTGAAAAATATTTTAATTTAATCGTAATCGAAATTTTACAGCTATGATTTAGATCGTATAAAATAGGCTACAATTGGTATTTTTTGATTTTTTGTAATAATATTCGTAATGACTGTTTTTCAACACATCATGGTGAAGGGTATATAAGATTCGGCACAGACGAATATAGAACTCTTACTTGTTTCGGATCAGTCTGTCACATATATATTTGCATATGCATTTGTATGTAAGAATTAAAAACAAAACAATAAAAAATAACAATTCAGTCTAGTTATAGGGAAATCATAACGTTGTTGCATAACAGATGTACAACATAAAAAGTATTGCCAAGTTATTGTAGTGTACAAACAAATTTCTATTTAGCTGGAAAAATTAAATTTTAGTTTGAAAATGGACAATCCAGCCAACCCTATTTGGGTAGCTTGAAGCCCCCATATGAATGGAATAAAATCGTATATCTAAGAATCTATTACAGCTAGAATCTTCAAATTTTACATGAAGAACTTTGACATTCATTTGAACATTTAGAGAATAAAGGTCGGACTTTCAATGGGGTGATTTGCACCACATATATGAATACATGAATACAAAATTTCGTATATCTTAAAAACTTTTATATAATTTAAATTTTTCATAGATAGAAATTAGCGATGGATAGAAATTCAAATTATAATTAGATATATAAAATATTGTGTATCCCAAGGCATTACAATGAAAATTATCTTTTAAAAACAAAAGCATATATTAAATTTTAGCAAGTAAGAAATCAATAGCTCATTAATTTATTATTTCAGAATTTAAATGAAATATACAGTCATCAAATGAAATAAAAGTAAAAATTCAAGACAAATTACATAATTTAAATAACTAAATTAATTTTTTTTAATTATGTATTTAATAATTAAAGTTTTGGCCTAGTTGTAAAGTTTTGGCCTAATGGGTTTTAGTGTTATTTAGGTTATGGTTAAAGATTGGATAGATCGTTGGACTGCATGAATGAACCTAATTAGATTTGATGCCAAGACTTTGTAAACATAAGGAATTTGCAACTTTTCAAGGAATTGGAAATTTGTAAATTAATTTGAGTTAAAACAAGTAAGAGTGCTATATTCGGCTGTGCCGAATCTTATATACCCTTCACCATAGTGTATTTTAAACATCTTTTATAAATTTAAAATTTTCTCCCGACTACATTATTATTACATCAAAAGCTAAACAAAAAGAACAACAACAACAACAACGCTAAACGAAATAAAACACAAAATACACAAGGCATCTAAACCAACAGACATCTAAACATACATAACGAAAAATACAGAAAAACAAAAATAACAACGAAATGACGCCAACAGCATCCAAACCAAGGGTGCCCAAGCCCTATGCGCTTGGTACTCTTTTGTTTTTGTAAATGCACTTAGCTATAGACAGTGCGTTTTCTATACTCTTATATGCGCTTAACAATAGCAATACGTTGTTGTTGTTCTTAACAGTATACAAGCAAGAGTAAAACAACAACACTTTCGTATTCATTGCTGGTAAACATTGACGAGACGTAGATTTTGTTTTTGTTTATCGTAAAAAAAATTGTTTTAAAAAGCACTTACAAAAAATTTGTGTTAGTTTTAAATTTCAAACTTACATTATTCGCATAAAAATTATTGTACAATAACTCACAATCTACTCTCATATAATTGAAAAAGTTTTAAATACTCTTTTCTATTCATTAAAAAATATATTTGCAAAACAAAAGGGAAAATTATTTTATTTTAACAAAAAATGCAAATCATATTTATTTGCTGTGTACACAGCTGAATAAAACCAAATACATCTACACACACACGTGTACATCTTTTTCTATATACAGTGTTGTTGTTGCTTTTATAACAAATTTTTGATGAAATTTTCAGAGGTTGTCTCGGATTTTTGCTCATATCTCCGTTATTTACCGACCGATTTTGCTGATTTTAAATAGCGATCTTCTCGAAAGCATGTTTAATAGAATTATTGAAGATTCGGATCTCGCCGATATCTGGGGTCCTCTAAAAACTGATTTCAACAGACAGACGGACAGACAGACAGACAGACGGACATGGCTTAATCGACTCCGCTATCTATAAGGATCCAGAATATATATACTTTATAGGGTCGGAAAATTATATTACAGAAATGACAAACGGAATGACAAAATTATATATACCCTTCTCACGAAGGTGAAGGGTATAAAAACAATAAAAAATAGGATAGGTTAGAATTTAATAATTAGAGTTTATTGTATTTTGCTCACCATGAGATGCGCTAAGTTAGTGGACTTTGATTTCATATTTATGTCACCAGGAAACTTCATGTTAAAATCATTGAACAATTTTGTTATAATACATTGGAAATTAAATAATAATAATATAATTCACAATAACCTCATGTTAAAAGATAGGGTAATAACGTATTTTTAGTTAACGCAGTGTTAGATACAATGTTAAATGTTTTTTATACTTTGAGATATGAAATATGTTATGTATGTATGTTGTGTTTAAAATGCATTGATTTTATACATACCGCCCCCTTGCAACCTTGGCAGTCGGTTGGACACAGAGCACTTGGGCAAGGCAACGGGTTGCTTTAGAGATGATATGCTGGTCTAATACCGATGACTGACGTGCAGTTGGAGCTGGTGTATAAGCTTGCTGTCTCTGGCTGTTGTGATTATACAACGATAACTTATACCTAAGTTATCGTTGCTATTCCTTGAAAGATATCTGTTAATCCCCGTTCGCAAATCACCCTTTGAATGGAGCAAGGTGTGGTGAAAACGATCGCATTTGCGACACGTGTCTTGTGATACACACGCTCTTAGATCGTGTCTCCGTGCTAGGCAGTTGTCAGAATAGCGGTAGTGATGAACAGTTCGATTCCTTTCCTTAATAGTCATCCTCAGGAAACGTCGGCAAAACTTTAGGCTATGAAGTTTTTTGCACACCATGCATTGATAATTTCCGGATTCTGTCTGGTTTGATGTTGTGGTCTATGAAAAGAAGGAAAAGTAAGAGAAAAACATGAAGAAAAGAAAATGTTTAATTATGTGTGTTAGTTTGATAATCTACAAATCAATGAAATGTATGAGTTAACTGTTAGGTATGAGTAAACTGGGGGTTAGATTAATTTTTAGAGATTTAGTGTGATTCATTTTCATTGGTCGTGTTATAACACCAGTAGCAATTCTTATTTCTACCACTCTTACTAGGTTGTCTGATCCGGTGAATGTGTTTATTATGCGTCCTAATGTCCTGGACTTTGAGCTGTTAGATCGGATGGGTCATTGCTGACATTGCTGATATGAGGCGAGAGTTCAATATACCTTCGAAGCGAGCTAGAAAGGTAGGAAACTCCTCAAAATTAAAATTGTTCCAGCTGTTCGTTTAAAATGAAATTTGAAACAGCAGCCTCCCACAGTCCACTCATATGTGAGGCATGGGGTGGAATAGAACTCCATTCAAAGCCTTGAGTAACGTATTTCTGGGAAATACATTCAGCTGCTGCTTTTATGAACTCTCTCTTTAGTACATTGCTTGCACCGAGAAAATTGCGATAATTATAAAGCGAGCAAACGCCGCACGGAATGCTATAGTAGATCTGAACAGGCTTCAAGGTGCACAACTTTCGAGAATTCCGTAAAGTTAACGTTTTGAGTTCGAATAGCCCTGCAAAATCAATTCCAGTAATTTGAAATGGTACTGAGAAATTGCACTATCGGCGGGTTATGGAGCCATTTTGTTGAATATGTTTGAATTGTTTGAATATGAATATCAACAGACACATTTGGTTACAATCATCATGTGCTAATATAGTATATGTAGAGTAGTAGAGTTAAGTCTGTTTTTGACAAATTTTACTTCAGTTTGAGAGAGATTGACAGAACTCGGTTGAATTTGTGGTGGGATGTCTTTTAAAGAAGCGAAAAATGTAGCATAAAGCACCTAAAGCTTTGTGATATAAAGAGAAGTATTTTAGAACATCATCTTTTAAAACTAAACTTAATGAGCTTGCATGTGAACACTAAGATTCTGGTATGTTAAGTCTAGTAGGCCATTCTGATCTTGGTCGGACTAGCCACGAAGAACCATGCCACCATAAGAAGTTAGTGGCAGGATCTTGAGGACTGCATTTGGGTACCAACGTACCCATGCTGGGTTGTCATTGGTGCAACATGATGACATGTTGCATTTGGTTAGCGATGAATTAGCGATGAATTTGAGCTGTTCGGTTTCCTATGTTACCCGGATTTTGGACAACTTAACACGATTGTGGAGTCCGTCCACAACATACCTTCAGATTGGCTAGCAAAACTGCTCCGTTAAGCTCGATCCGGGTAAACAGACGGTTTATAATGGTGCTACTTTACTTTTGGCTACTAATAGGTTGGCGTGAGTTATATTATTTCGTGTTAGGCATCTCATATAGACAGTTGCGCAATATGCATGTTTAGAGGCATCTGAGAACACGTGTATTTGCACTATATCCGAAGGTCCACATGAGAAAGATCTGATAGGAGTTTGTTCCATTTATTAAGAGATTCGGAACCGACATTTTGATCCCAAACATTTTGATCTCCAAACATTCTAGCCATAGCTACTGCATAAGCATTTTGGCCCTAATTACTATGGGGTTAATAAACCCTGCTGGGTCAAATAATTTAGTAACTGCAGATGATTGAAGGATTGAAATAAAAGAGTAAGTAAATGATCAGTTAGCGCATTCCATTTTATCCATTAAGTCTTAGTAGTGCTTGTTCCACGAAATCGAAGAAAATTTGAGTCGTATATATCCCCGGTAGGGATATTAGCACGTAAAAGAGATTCATTCGCAATGATTTTCTTTAAAGGAAATTTGGATTAGGCTTTCAATGCTTCATCTATTGAGTGACCGCCGGACAAAATATCATCGACGTATACCTCGTTACGTAAAGTGAAAGCTGCTTTTGTTTACACCAAAAATAATAGTCTTCAGTGGATAGTCGACAAAAGGAGAATTATGTTCTTTTTGAAATAGAATTCTTTGGAAAGATCTGTCAGTTGGGTAAATTAGAACTTTGCGATACATTTTTTCGATGTCGCCACTGAAAACAAAACGATATTTTCGCCAATTGAAGATCCAGATACGATCTTATTGTAGAGTTGGCCCAGTGTATAGATATATTCTAGAACTACCGAGAAATAAGGAATAAGGGAATTCCCTTTTAAAAGGTAACCATACTACGTATCAACCCTCTTTCCCACGAGTTGTAGTCTCGATGTAAATGCCAACTACATCGACCTGAGATATTCGATCCCATGTGATCAATATGAACTATGACAGTTCTGAGTAGGATGTATTCAGTATTAACTGAAACGTTAGCCTGAACTTGTGGTTTTGGAGATAAATTAGATAATGATGGATCTGCTTAAAGATTTGTTTGAACATTTCCACAGACATTTGCTTTAATCATCTTAGCTTTCCAGACATTCCTCAATCTAATATTCAGTCCCACTCTTCACAAGAAAAATTCAGCGTCTCTTCGTGTAAGCTCTGTATCGGGAATCATAATTTGAGAACATGTCAAAAGTTATAAGATTTTCAGAAAGAATAGACTTTGTGTATGCAAATAAAATGTGAAACAATTGCCTTTCTCCAAATCATTTAAAACTCAAATATCCCAGTAAGAAAACATGTTTTATATGAATATATCGGGGTCAGCAATTATAGTTTTTACTATAATTAAAACAATATTTTTCAAATATTATAAAAATGTTTTTTATAATATTTGATTTATGCCAGAATAAGAATATAAAACGTTAAGTGTTTAAACAAATGTCAAATCTATTGTCTAGAATTATTGTATATTTCTATTGAAAGCTGTCACAAGGAATAAGCGTTGTATTTTCGTGTACTAATAGGGTAAAGTTACCACATCGCCAGTGTCGCAGAGCCATCTATTTGTAGAAAAAAGGCACATATTACAGTTTAGCGAAGACAGAGGCAAACGCAAGGTATTTTCAGCCAAGATTGGATAAAGAAAATCACCACAGAGAAATTACCCATTTGGCGAAATACTACTTGTGTCAGCGAAGACAACAACCCAGAACAGTTGGCACATTGGATAAGTGTATATCGTACGGTAAAGCCGTCATAGGGAAAATTCAGGTAAACTGATGATATTCTAATGACCCATACAACCTTTGAGTTTAAAAAATGAAAATAAGCCCTTAAGAAGGCTTATATTTCAAAATAAAAGAAAAAAATAAATAAACGTGACCTTTAAAAGATATTCAACCAGTCTCAACTTTATGTATCCGTATGCATGTGAAAGCCTTCAACGTTTTTAGAAATAAGTTAATACAATAAAATTCACACTAAATTTAGAACTTTATTCCTTAAAATAATATTTAACCGTTAATTCCATTCTTCCTTTTTTGTTGCTAATTGAATTTCTTTGCTATTTATGTATATATAACACTAGAATATTCAGATTATATATATTTGGGTTAAATAATAATATAAGGAAAAGATAAAAATATTCCATAATTTTGTTCAGAAATCTATTTTTTTAGAATTCTATCATCGTCATTAATTTAAAATTAATTTTAAAAGTAACGAATTATATATGTTATTTACATTTATATATAGTATTCTTCATTAAAATTAAGAATTTTTTAGAGGACCCCAGATATCGACGAGATCTGAATCTTTAATAATTCTGTCAGATATGCTTTCGAGAAGATCGCTATTTAAAATGAGCAAAAATCCGAGGCAACCTCTGAAAATTTCATCAAAAAATACATTTTTTTCATGCTTTGTAAATAAGCAACAACAACACTGTGAATTCGAAAAAGTTCCTTCAGTACGAAAAGTGCCAATTTGGACCTTTCATTTGTTTTATTACCGTATTTTCAACTGCTTAGCCATTGCAATCAATAGCTCACATTTTATAAATTTTCGCATGAAGTTAAAGAAAATAAATTCCAAATAAATTAAATGTTTTAATAATGCCACATTGATAGTCACTTGTAGTGACTATCAGAGACACAGAAAATAAAAAAAATGTTAAAAATATTACATACTTTTCAAAACAACAATTAGAGCTTTGTTTGAACAAGAGATCAGTAGCTTAGTGGTAAGAGCTTCTAACTACAAATTGAAAGACACCAAGTTCAACCTCTGCCTGAGAATTAATTTTTTAATATTTGCTGGAGAATTTGAACTAGTGATACTAATGAAAACATGTAATGCATAAGGTGTCAATCGGCCACTCGTAATGACATCCCCATGTTAAATTCAACAGTAAATAACATAGCTAGTGGATTGAAAATTCACTAGTGGTGGTTCTTAGTGGCTGTTGATAGCGCCGTTGTCGAACTATAATTCGTCGTACTGCAGGGGATGTACAAGTATGTGTATTTGGTTTTATTACGCTGTGTATTTGGTTTCGCGTTCATATTGTTCTAGTTACGAAGATTTTCACATGTACACAACCAGATCGTAAAAGTTTAACCAGATCGTAAAAAAATGTGCAAAATAACTCTGTAAAAAGCATCGTGATTTACCGTTATACCAAGCAAGGTATTAATTTTCTGTTCGAATTAACATGAAATAATGTCCCTTTTTGGACGTGTCCAAATTTAGTTATGACATTTAGTTTAGGACATTTGTAAGTCGGCAGAAGGGAAAAGATACTGGCACGAAGAATACTAATTTTAGCGGTGGCAACATTTTGGTAAAGAAATGTTTTTCAGGGCAACGTATTGGTAGAATTCAATTATAACAAGTACGAGGTTATAAGTTATATATTAAATGTAAAACCTAAATATTCATGTAGATTTTTCTAAATGCCAAAATATTTGAAATAATAAATATGTTGAACTATTTTCTTATTAAAAGTGTATTATTCTTATTATCATTGTAAGATGAATGTGTGTAAATATGTATATGTATGTTAATATTTTCTATTTTTTTATATTTATATTACATTTTTGTATACGTTATCATACCATGTTTAAAATTTTAAGTATAATTTTTTGGAAATTATTATTGTTAAAATATCTTGAAATAAATATAATTTATTATGTTATTTATGTTATATATTTAATTGTATGTAACTTATTAATTTTTAAGTTTCGTCGGAGCCTCAATCTAAGGATGGGGGAGTTATATATAATAATACAATATACTATTATATAATGTTATAATATTTAATATATTTTGTAAATTAATAAGTAGGTACCCCTTTATTTGCAATGTAACTGGTTGTTTACTTAAAGTGGTTTTATTTTTATCAACTCATATTTCGTTTATTAAAAACATATTATCGTTTAATCGTATGATTTTCTACCTAGACCAAATATATTTTGTTGTTCTAAAAATAGAAATAAAACAATGCATGCACAATCATGCACAAGCTAATCGTACGATTTTCTACCTATATTTTAATATATTTTGTCGTTTTAAAAATAAATATGTTCCAATTCATTTCGTTCCACTTCAAGTAAACAAGACTGTGCATGCACAAACAAGATCAAAGAACAATCAATCTAGTTTCAACTACAAAGAAGTCAAGTACACTTAACTTAAATACCTTTGTTTTAATTAAAAAAAAAAGGATTTAAAATCCAAGGACATAAATGTTATAGTCAGTTAACCAAAAACCAAATGTAGTTTGGTTTTGGTTAACATTGGTACCCCCTATTGGGGGGTTCAGTTGTATTGGGACTAGGTGAAATAATGGACCGATCTTAACCATTTTCAATAGGCTTTGTCTATCGACAATAGAAGATCATGTACCAAATTTCATTGAATTATCTTCAAAATTGCGACATGTAGGTTGATTACAAGGTTTACATGGACGGACGGACATAGCTTAATCGAGAATGATTCAAAGCCTATTGGTGGATACATGACTTATGTTGTTGTGCGATACAAACATCAGCACAAACCCATTCCATTTCTACGCTGTAGAAACTAGGAGATTAATTTATTTTGGAGATTTAAGAACGACAGTAGCCCTAATGCAATCGAGCGGATAGACTCGAAAGTTATACCTGTATTGAAGTATGTATTCTCCATACCTCAAATTCATAGAAAATCTATGGGAAATAGTAGTTCGAAGATATGGACTGAAAAATTGTTCTTCCATGTCTAATTATACCCTTCACCTTCGTGAGAAGGGTATATATAAGTTTGTCATTCCGTTTGTAATTTCTATAATATAATTTCCCGACCCTTTAAAGTATATATATTCTGGATCCTTATAGATAGCGCAGTCGATTATGCCATGTTCGTCTGTCTGTCCGTCTGTCTGTTGAAATCAGTTTTTAGAGGACCCCAGATATCGGCGAGATCTGAATCTTCAATAATTCTATTAGACATGCTTTCGAGAAGATCGCTATAAAATGGTCTACCATGCTTAACAATATCCAAGCTTATTAAGCATGATAACTCAATTTTCAATATTTTATTTTCTAAGGCTTTTCATATATTATCATTATTTATATCATTATGAAATGAATAATAGTGCCTTTTTAAAGCATATTCTCTACATTCCTTCAATGTTTTATAACATAAAATACATTGAGCATCACCAAATGCATTTCTTATCATAAAATATTCTTCATATGACATAGTAAACTTTTTTCGGTGCTTCAAACTAAAAATATTACAAAAACAAGTAGGGCATGGCCGACCAAATAATACCCTACACCATGAGTTTCTTTATGAAATATAAAAATTTTAAAAATATAATTTTTATATTTCATAAAGAAACTTTTATATTGAATTTCACCTTAATTCCAAAGTATTTATACAATTTATGGATAAAAAACTAAATTTTCTAAATTAGGCTTTATAAAGAATATAGGTCAAACATGGGCAATTTGGAATTAATTTTAAATAACAGTTTGTTTTGTAGAGTTTCAATGCGATAAACCATTTATATCAAATAATATACAAGTCAACTTTAGACGTTTAAGACATTTTTTGAAGGGGGGTTTGTATGGGGGCTAATATTGGTCCTAACGTTCAAGTATACCAATCGGCCCAGAATAATTTTCTGATTCGATTTAGCTATGTCCGTTCGTCTATGTAAACCTTGTTATCATACTACAGTTCGCAATTTTGAAGATAATTCAATGAAATAAGTCATGGCATCCGTACTTCCGTTTTTCTTCAATTTTTTCTCTAAAATTCCTTAGATCCTTATTTCTCGATTCCTGAGTTTCTTCAGTCTTTTTAAGAAAACGGAAGACGACTTATAAAACTATAGATATAGCGCAACATATATTTCTGCTGTTTGTATACTATACATTTGAAATACCCACACGACAAAGTTCGTAAAATTACACTAAATCTGCTAAATTGGCTCCGGTCAAAATAACAGCGAAATTTGGCTCTTGATAAAATCTTCTTCAGGAAATACTAATAACGGTAACACTGCACCGTTATTAAAATTTTCCTACCGAATTTGATGCGGATAGTGTTAAACATTTTTTATATGAACCAAAATCGGTCAATGTTCAACCTACTTCTCATAAAGGATCTCTAATCTCTGATAAGTAATATTACCGTGATGTTTATAGGAGAGCATTCCTTTTACGGCATACGATTTGATGGTGAGTATATAGAATATAGCACTTTTACTTGTTTTAATTAAACTCATTTTATTTTGGAGTTGATTGAAAAATGTGTGTAATTTATTTATTTATGTTAATACTAGCTAATACAATGGCAACAAATTTTACTTAAATTCTGAAATAATACATTAATGATCTTTTATTTTATTCTTAAAAAATAATTTCCATGCTAATGCCGTGGAATATACAATAATTTTTGTTTTACCCTCTAGAAAATTCAAACTACAATAGTTTTCCAGTTAACAATGTGTTACATAAGTATGAGTGTTTCTATCTATGAAAAATTTTAATTATAGAACAGTTTTTAAGATATACGAAATTTTGTTTTTAACTCATATATGTGGTGTCAAGCCCCCTATTGAAAGTCCGGCAGTTATTCTCTAAATGTTCATTTGAATGTCAAAGTTCAAATTAAAGATTCTAGCTGTAATAGATTCTTAGATATATGAATTTTTCTACTTAATACATGCGGGAGCTTCAAGCTCCACAGATGAAGGTCCGCCCTTTTTTTCTCCAAAATGTTCCCCATTTTTGCGCCCTCCTAGTTCAATTTTATAATAACACTTTCCAAGGATAGAAATACCAGCGTTCCAAATTTCAAGAAAATCGGTTCCGCCGTCTAGGCGTGATTGGGGAACAAAAGACAAACAAACGAACAGACTTACAAAGAGATTTATAATTGTTCAATTCACAATCGATCTTGTAGCGTTGTATGCGTTGTATGTCAGCAGCTGCTACAATAGTCATAACAATGTTGTTGGTATTTTCTATGCAAAAGCTCTATACAACTCATACGACAATTTTTCATATGTTTTTCGAATGTTGTAAGAAATTTTAGTGTTGCCAATTGTTTATTTCAACATATAAACAAAAATGCAAACGATTTTAGCATAAACAACGCACAGTGGTACAGGAAAAAAAGAGGGAAATAATTCGGTAACTTCTAAACGGTTAATCCGATTTTAATGAAATTTGGTATGCACAAAGAGGTGTTGTTGAGTTTAGGTTTTGAATTTGGAACTTGTAGGCCAACCAGGAGCTCGGCGGGGGTCCTCAAATTAGGACACCTCGGCTATGTTAAATTTTTAAAACGATCCTTTCTTTTTCGATTTCTTCATTTGAGTTACGATTTAAAAAAATTTGTATGTAGAATCTCCTCATCGAGCACTATAAAAAAATGTCGTCGAAGCATTAAATTCTCTCATATAGTTTAGGAGATATTCGAATTTGAAAATTAAAATTTTAAAATTTTTACCGTCCTTACTTTAGTTTTTTGATAATAGCGGGTCCAAATATTCCCGATTTTCGCCATTTTTTCATTCGCTTAACAACAAGTTTATATATCAAGCAGTGAAAGAATTATGTAAAAAACCCGAGTCCAAAGTTATAATTTAAAAAATTAAAAAGGGCGATTTTTTGTCATTTTTTGGGAAAAGAGTATCTTTTTCTTTTTAAGTTATCTAAAAAGTTACTAAGAAGATGTATATAGAATTTATACTATTTTAAAAGCTGACTTCACATTAAATACGATAAATGAAACAAAACCTAAAAATTTTTGATACCAAGGGGACCAGGTCCATCCAAAAAAAAATATTTTTTATGGAAAATTCAATTTTGAGCAAAAATTCTCAAATCGCATAGTCGATATCAAATTATAGTGACCTGTTTTATATGACCCAATATGTTCTTAATTATTTTGTAACGGGTTTCGATAACCCCGCCCCTGGTATGGATATAATAAGAAAAAAAAAACAAAAAATCCCATTTTTGGGATTCTTTAAAACTTTTTGAGAATTCCGGGATTTCTAATAAGAAAATTCGAAATTTTTATTTAATTCTGAATTTCGAGTAAAAAAATCTACCTTACTGTAAAATTTCATCAAAAAATATTCATAAATAAAATTTTTATTGCAATTTGAAAAATTTGTATTTTCGCAAAAACTGAATAAAAAACATTTTTAAATTAAAAAAAAGTATTCCACGAATTTTTTATAAAGTATATATATTCTGGATCCTTATAGATAGCGGAGTCGATTAAGCCATGTCCGTCTGTCTGTCTGTTGAAATCAGTTTTTAGGGGACCCCAAATATCGGCGAGATCCGAATCTTCAATAATTCTATTAGACATGCTTTCGAGAAGATCGCTATTTAAAATCAGCAAAATCGGTTGGTAAATAACGGAGATATGAGCAAAAATCCGAGACAACCTCTGAAAATTTCATCAAAAAATTTCAACAACACTGTATATAGAAAAAGATGTACACGTGTGTGTAGATGTATTTGGTTTTATTCAGCTGCAAAAAGCAAAAAAAATATGATTTGCATTTTTTGTTAAAATAAAATAATTTTCCTTTTTGTTTTGCAAATATATTTTTTAATGAATAGAAAAAAGTATTTAAAACGTTTTCAATTATATGAGAGTAGATTGTGAGTTATTGTACAATAATTTTTATGCGAATAATGTAAGTTTGAAATTTAAAACTAACACAAATTTTTTCCAAGTGCTTTTTAAAACAATTTTTTTTTACGATAAACAAAAACAAAATCTACGTCTCGTCAATGTTTACCAGCAATGAATACGAAAGTGTTGTTGTTTTACTCTTGCTTGTATACTGTTAAGAACAACAACAACGTATTGCTAGTGTTATGCGCATATAAGTGTATAGAAAACACACTGTCTATAGCTAAGCGCATTTACAAAAACAAAAGAGTACCAAACGCATAGGGCTTGGACACCCTTGGTTTGGATGCTGTTGGCGTCATTGCGTTGTTATTTTTGTTTTTTATCATGTATGTTTAGATGTCTGTTGGTTTAGATGCCTTTGTGTTTTATTTCGTTTGGCGTTGTTGTTGTTCTTTTTGTTTAGCTTTTGATGTAATAATAATGTAGTCGGGAAATATTTATAAAAGATGTTTAAAATAAACTATGGTGAAAGGTATATAAGATTCGGCACAGCCGAATATAGCACTCTTACTTTTTTAAACTGTAATGATTTTTACCCCTATAGGTCACTTTAATAGGTAGCTTATTACATAAGGAAACGTTAGACATATTAGGTAGGATATCATAACCATTTAAAAAATAATTTAATTTAAGTACCTGTAATTTTCTAACCATGGCGATCGTACTAATAAAATTATTTGTGTTCCATTTTATTTGAACACTCTTCAGCTCCTTTTCAAGATAAAGTCAACTACTTATTGAAATATATTGAAACTGCACATAAAAATAAAGTGGATAAAACTGACATACGTAAAATTGAAAATTTTATAAAATCAGTTGATATAAAACTGAAGAGTGTTCGATCGAAATTCTGTTTGGCTGGATGAATGTGTAGAAGTTGCAAATATTCTTCCAACCGCATCACCAAGACGACTGAAAAGAATTGTAAAGAGTATACCCACGCCATCATCTGATACAACGTTCACTGAGGAAGAAGCTATTGCGCTTATGTTGCAGCTGGGATTAAGTCGTGATAACTACATAACGTTAACAAAGGCGCTATCTGAAAAAGGAGTGGATGTTTTACCATCATATGACAAATTCTTGTGATCTTCAACTCATTTGTAAGTGGGGCTGTGATGGATTATCAGCACTCTCGGAATATAAACAAATCAACATATAAACACGTGAATCATCTTCCGAGTATAAAAGTGTATTTATGGCATCGCTAGTTCCATTAAGAATTCTAAAGTATGCTGACAGCGATTCTCCATCAACCGGTTTCGATGATATTTGGAAGAATTTGACTCCAAGATCCAAAGCTTTTTGTAGGCCAATAAGCTTTGAGTACATAAAAGAATCCAAAACAACAACGCAAGATCAATAAATGAGGAAACATTACAATTTGGAATATCCCCCCTACATGCTCGCATACGATTTCTGGAACATTTTTTACATTTAGCATATGATTTAAAGTACAGAAGAATACCGGAAAATGCAAACAAAAGTGCAAATAACAATAAGAAGTTAATGGAAATGTGAGCCAGTGAGAAAAGAAGAATTCAAGAGGAATTTAAAAAGCGGATGAGAATAAATATTGATAAACCACTCACAGGATATGAAAGCACAAACGATGGTAATACCGCTAGACGTTTTTACAAACATTTTGAAACAACTTCCGGAATTAATATGGATTTACTGCAAAAGGTCAATATTATTCTAATGGCGATAAATAGCAAGCATAAAGTGAACGCAACAAAATTTGGAGAGTATTTTAAATTACTTTTGGAATTATATCCCTGGAAATAAATGACACCTACAGTTCACAAGATATTATGTCATGGAAAGGTCATCATAGAACATAATATTCTGCCTTTAGTAGAGCTTACAGAAGAGCCCCAAGAATCGAGAAATAGAGACTTTAAGCATATTCACCAGTTTAGCTCAAGGAAGTGTTCTAGGCAGTCTCAAAATTAAGATATTTTTAATAATCTGATTCTATCTTCTGATCCTGTTTTATCTACTATAAGGAAACGTTGGATTTGCTTCAAAACGTTAGCATTTGAAAATATTCATGAATTTAAAGATTTACTTTATTTTTTAGAAATGTAGTACTGTGATACCGATTATTTTACAAAATTATATTAATTTATAAAAAAATAAATAAAGACTATTTTTATACAATATAAATACTTGTTAATTTTTTAGGGATAAAGAATAAAAAATTAATCGTATAAAGTGGCTGTAAAAATGTAGGTAGTAAAACATGCTTAACAAATGTATGGATGAAAATAATAGTACTAGGTAAATTCTCTAAAATATGTTATATATCAATGGAAAGGTAATTTTGTCTATTTTTCAAAACTGTCTATAATTTTGAAAATTAAAAAATTCGCGGAATACTTTAAAAAAAATTAAAAATGTTTTTTATTCAGTTTTTGCGAAGATACAAATTTTTCGAATTGCAATAAAAATTTTATTTATGAATATTTTTTGATGAAATTTTACAGTTAGGTAGATTTTTTTACTCAAAATCCAAAATTAAATAAAAATTTCGAATTTTCTTATTAGAAATCCTGGAATTCCCAAAAATGTTTTAAAAAATTCCAAAAAGGGATTTTTTGGTTTTTTGCCTATTATATCCATACCAGGGGCGGGGTTATCGAAACCCGTTACAAAATAATTAAGAACATATTGAGTCATATAAAACAGGTCACTATAATTTGATATCGACTATGCGATTTGAGAATTTTTGCTCAAAATTGAATTTTCAAAAAAAAATAGTGTTTTTTTGGATGGACCTGGTCCCCTCGGTATCAAAATTTTTTAGGTTTTGTTTCATTTATCGTATTTTATGTAAAGTTAGCCCCTGGTTGGCCTATAAGGTCCAAATTCAAAACCTAAACTCGACAACACCTTCTCTTGGTGCATACCAAATTTCATTAAAATCGGATTAACCGTTTAGAAGTTACCGAATTATTTTCCTCTTTTTTTCCTGTACCACTGTGCGTTTTTTATGCTAAAATCGTTTGCATTTTTGTTTTGCAATTTTTTATCTAAATTATTATAATTAAAAACTTTTCTTAGTTTATATACATTTTGAAATTAAAAAAAAGAAATCCTAACACTTAACCTTTAAGCTGGACGGACTTAAACAACATTTCACGTCTATATATAAACTTGAAAAGAAAATATGTTTAGAACAAGTTAGAGTGCTATATTCGGCTGTGCCGATCTTAAATACCCTCCACCAGCAAGCATCTTCTTATTTTTAGATAACTCGACAAAAGTTTTGTTTCCGTAATGAGTCTACTAACATTTATTCATGTGTGGAACTAATTTTGATTAGGCCCAGAAAATTGTATATTGAGTTTCGGTTGTGGACCATGTGGATGCCATGACTTTTTATGGAAAGATCATGCAGATGACAAAAAATTAGGAGAACGATTTGCATATTTACAAACATATTTCTGTCTACTATTTTTCCGACATCAGTATTTATAATAAACTAAATTTGTTTGAGTGATTTTTGAAACGATAGGTCAGTTTGAAAATATTTTATTTCTTTTTTCTTTTTGTATTTTGTATTTAACTGACACATACAAAATTTTGTATTTATATTGATATCTTTGAGGGAGTTATTAAAGATAAACTAATTTCCGGGAATATATAACTTTGTATGGGGGCTATGGGAAATTGTGAATAATTTGTCATGATTTTCAACATCACCAATGGAGGTGGAGGGTATAAAAATAATTTTATATAAGGCAGTTGATATCAAGGTATTCTAAACATATGCAACTCGGTCGCCTTGGCTTTTGGTTTTTATTAGCATTCTGTGGTGTACGTTGCTTGGAACTATGACCTGAGTTGACATTTGGATTTTCATTTGTTGAAACATCGCGTTTAAGATTGTCAAAAGGCTCGCTTTATATTCTTGATCCTTTTCCGATGACAAGCCATTTACAAATATAAGGCATTTAAAATTATCCGCAGTGCATTTACTTATTAAAAATGCACAATGGCGATTTATCTTGGCGGAGTAACTGATTATATCTTCGTCTTATTTTTTTACATTTGTTATACATTTTACACGAGTGCTTTCATTCCAAAATGTGTTTTCAAAATGTCCACTGTTTGTTAGAATGTAACGTCACGAAGTTGTTTTGGAAGTAAATAGTCATTGTATTTGTTAAAAACGCCATTAATGACCATTCATAACAATAACCTCACTTTTGCAGCATCATCAAGGTGATCTGCTTCAACCTGGAAAACATCTTCAAAGCGATCGTACCAAGTGCCGAAAATCATGGTTTTCTTCAGGTTCATATTTTTCGATAAAATGTCCATCTTGGCTTCTGGGGCAATTACACCTGCAGAAGGTGTAATTACTTGCCGTTGATCCTTGTGTATATTGCAATGTCGTCGCAATTTTTTTTGTTTAAAATCCTCGTCCCAATTGTTATGATTATGTGTTGGTTGAGTGAAACAATGAAGTTTAATTCTAACCCAAAGTTAACCTTTATTTAAAAACAATAATTAATAATAAAACTACATAATAACAAATTAATTTCAAATAGTTACCGCGTATATGACTGTGTGATGTTTACTAGACGACTTAACAACGTAAAATAAATATTACAAAAAGTAATAGCGACAAACTATGTATGACAATGTAAGAGTATGTATATAAGACAATGTAAAACGACAGTTATAATTTTAGTACAAAGAATAAAAAAGTTGCTTATTTGGGGTTGCCAACATGAACCCACACAACCAAATTTCATTGAATTATCTTTAAAATTGCGACCTGTAGTATGATAACAAGGTTACATAGACGGACGGACATAGCTAAATCGAATCAGAAAATGATTCTGACCCGATTGGTATACTTGAACGTTACACTGTGGGGCAGAATGGAAATTTTTTGGAAATAAATCTGGCATTTCTAAACGGCTAATCCGATCGGGATAAAATTTGGCGTGAGCGTAGCCAAGGAGTATTCGAGTTTAAGTTTTAAAGATGAACCCCGCAGAAGTCCCAGGGACGGAGCTGTGGCGGCTCAAAGTAGGGTACCTACGACATGTAAAATTTTTAAACTCGTGCCATTTTTGTGTTTTTCACCCAAATACAAAGATTTTTATATTTTCTGAATCAGTCTGTCATTGACCGTGATCTAGTGCAAACGAACATAATTTTGAGTTCTCTAAAGTGTAAAATAAAGTAATAATATAAAATAAAAACAATTGTCTTGTGAAAAATTTAAAAAATAAAAATTAATAAACAAGCAAAAACAATTTACATTTACAAAATTCTTTTGAATACAAACAATTTACATTGCTATCACAATGAGTGATAGCAATGTTTGTAGTGAAGATGAAATTAGTTGGCAGGTAGTTCCAACAACTAAAACAAGAAAGCGAAGACAAAGTGATTCCCCAAAAATATTTTTGAAAAAAAGACAAAACATTAATAACAACACACAAGCTGCATTAAGTGACAACAATAACAATGCATCTACATCCCAAAACAACAATGTTACTAGCACCCAAAAGAATGTCAACAACAATGCTACTAGCACCGAAAATAATAATGATAATGCAAGCACTTCTAGTAAGACTGCAGTTTCAAATAGCAATGTGAGTCAAAATCGATTTTATAGTTTAAGTGATGAAGATGATGAAGCTGAATCTGATGATGAACAATCTACAAATATCAATGTACCAAAACCCCCACCAATTATTATACCAAATGTCGCTGACGTAAGTGCGATGATAAAAAGTTTTTCTAACATTATTTCATCTACATCATTTAATTACAAAACTCTAAAAGATGGTCAAATAAGGATTATGGTAAAAGAAATCAATAAATATCGAATCTTGGTAACATTTCTAAAAGATAAAAACATAAACTTTCATACTTATCAATTGAAACAAGAAAGATCCTTTAGAATTGTAGTTAAAAACTTACACCCATCAACACCTATCATTGATATCAAACATGCTATTGAATCTTTAGGCCACAAAGTAAGAAATATTACTAATATAAGAAGTAGAATTACTAAACAATCCCTTCCAATGTTCTTTATTGACTTAGAGCCGGGTTTAAATAATAAAAATGTATATGATATTAAAACTTTATGTAATGCAGTTGTTAATATTGTACCACCAAGGAAAACAAAAGATATAGTACAATGTCACCGTTGCCAGGAATTTGGCCATACAAAAACCTACTGCAGGAAATCGGTAAATTGTGTTAAATGTGGTTTAGGTCATTTAACAGTTGATTGTACTAAAAAAAATGACGATCCGCCTAAATGTATAAACTGTTTACAAAACCATCCAGCAAGTTACAAAGGTTGTATAGTATATAAACAATTACTAAGGAAAAAAATACAACTAAATATTTCTACTAAACGCAACAACAATAGTTATAATAATAGTTATAGTTATAATAATCAAGACTACCCAAATTTAATTGACAATGCAATAAATCCTAATGTAAATCGAAACAATATTTCCTATTCAGAAACTGTCAAGACTAATCAAACAAATTCATTTGAAAAACTGGAAAATTTAATACAAAATCAAATTGAATTAACAAACAAACTATTGAACATGATGACGGTTCTGATAGCTAAACTATGCAATTAAATTTAAATATTGCAATATGGAATGCTAACGGTCTTTCCAACCATACACATGAAGTCGAATTATTTCTTAAATTACACTATATAGATATTATGCTAGTGTCAGAGACACATTTTACCAGTAGATCCTTTTTTAAATCATCCGGATGACAGAGCACATGCTGGGGCTGCAATATTAATAAAATCTTCAATAAAATACGAACTGTTACATGAAATAAGAGAATCATATCTTCAAGCTGCATGTATAAAGGTCAAATGTGATCTAAATGACATTTCCTTTTGTGCTATATACTTTCCACCCAGATTTTCTGTTAAATGCCAACAATTTCAAAACTTTTTTAAAAGCTTAGGACCAAGATTTTTCGTCGCTGGAGATTTCAATGCAAAACACCAATGGTGGGGATCTAGACTGGTTAACCCTAAGGGAAGTGAACTATATAAATGCTTAATTAATAATAACTATTCTGTGTTGTCTACGGGAAATCCTACTTATTGGCCTACAGATCCCAGAAAAATACCTGATCTTTTGGACTTTGCAGTTTACTCTGGCATTTCTAGTCAATTGTTACACATCGAAGATATTGATGAACTTAGTTCTGATCACACACCCCTTTTAGCTAGTTTCAATACATTCCTACAATCACATATGGTAAAGCACCCAATTATTAATAACAAAACTGATTTAATGTCATTTGCTAATTGGATTGAAAGAAATGTGAGTCTTAACATATCTTTGAAATCTCCGGAGGAAATAGATGATGCAGTTGAAAACTTCAATAACATAATACACGAAGCAGGTTATTTATCAACTCCAAATTATCCAATGAAACGTAACTACAATCAAATTACATTAACAACAGAAATCAGAGATCTTTTAAGAAAGAAGAGGCGACTTAGGAAAATATGGCAAAACAGTAGAAATCCTTATGATAAACAACTGTTTAATAAAGCTGCTAAAGATCTTAAAATTTCAATCTTTAAATTGAAAAACGACCAAATTTGTAACTTTCTTCAAAACCTCAATACAAGCAACACGAAAGACAATGAGTTCTTATTGTGGAATGTAACGAAATATATAAAACGACCTAAGACAAGAAATGTACCTATAAAAGATAACAACAATGTTTGGTGTAAAACTGACAAAACTAAGGCTGAGGCATTTGCTCTTCATCTTAAAAATACTTTTCTACCTCACTCAAATACAAATTCCTGTATAGATGAAATCATTGAATTTCTTAATAGCCCTTGTCCTATGGATTGGCCCATCAAACACATTTCACCAAATGAAGTTAAGGAAGAAATAATGAAATTAAACTGCAAAAGGCCTCCAGGATACGATAGCATCGATGGAAAAGTGACTCAATCATTGCCCAAGAAAGGTATTATTTATTTAACATTAATATATAACTCTATGTTGAGATTAAGTTACTTCCCCTTGCAATGGAAATGTGCTGAGATTGTTATGATTAATAAACCCAATAAGCCAGAGAACAATGTTACATCCTACAGACCAATAAGTTTACTGGTACTATTCGCCAAAATATTTGAAAGAATATTTCTGAAAAGATTATTACCAGTTCTGGACAATTTCAACATAATTCCTGATTACCAATTTGGTTTTAGAAACAAACATGGTACTCCAGAACAATGCCATCGTATCGTAGCTTATATAAGAGATACATTGGAAACAAAAAAATATTGCTCAGGAGTATTCTTAGATGTACAACAAGCATTTGATAAAGTATGGCATACTGGTTTGTGTTACAAATTAAAAAAACTGCTTCCAACTCCGTATTATTTGTTGTTAAAATCTTATCTAACAGACAGAAGTTTTTATGTTAAAGTAAACTCCGAATTCTCTCAATTATACAACATTAAGGCTGGTGTTCCTCAAGGCAGCATTCTCGGACCAATCCTATACACAGTATATACTTCAGATATGCCATTTACGGAAAATGTCTTAATTGCCACTTACGCTGATGACACAGCGATTTTAGCTTCCGATACTTGTCTAAACAATGCATCAAATTTAATACAAAAAGAACTCAATGAAATTGAAATATGGTTAAAAAAGTGGAATATCAAAGTTAACACAGAAAAATCATTACATGTTACATTTTCTTTAAGAAAAGGCAACTGTCCTCAAGTTTTACTGAATAATAATCCAATTCCTCAAGGCGATTGCGTAAAATATTTGGGAATGCACATTGATAGGAGGTTAACCTGGAAGACACATATTAAATCAAAAAACAACAACTAAATATGAAAACTAAACGTCTCTTTTGGCTACTAGAACCCAAATCTTCATTAAGCTTGGAGAATAAAGTTATAATTTACAAAGCAAATGAAACCAATTTGGACCTATGGGATACAATTATGGGGGACCGCACAGTGGTATAGGAAAAAAAAGAGGGAAATAATTCGGTAACTTCTAAACGGTTAATCCGATTTTAATGAAATTTGGTATGCACAAAGAGGAGGTGTTGTCGAGTTTAAGGGATAAATATGGACTAAATTGTTGTAGCTATCTGCGACCCTATTAAAATTTTGATATAAATCATAGTTTTTAGAAATTTAACAAATATGTAATATATGACAAAATCTTTATTTATGAATAAAACTCAACGCTTGTTAAATTTGTCATTTTGACCCTCTTTTTTTGACCTTGAACATAAGTCTTCGTATGACTTGCAAGGCGCTCCTGCTGATGTGTTGTATGTTGAGATTTCCGTAGTAGTTTCCATCCAACTACAACATTTTAATCGAAATTTCTTTTGATTTCCATCCACAGACTTACTTTTTACATCAAAAAGTTTTAAAAAGTTTTAAAAAGTTTTCAATTTTTGATATGCCTGTTTTGTCTACTTTTCTACTATATGTAGTTTTTATATAATTTGAAATGTGTTCAATTCTTTCTGGCCCTTTTGAAGATACACTCCATAAAACGGAACACAACTCTTCGTACTTTAATGTAATCTTCATTGTAGATTTATTAAATATGGTACTTAAAATCTGAGAAGTTTACTTATATACCAATTCGTGTCATTTTCGATATAGGTATTCCAAAGTAAAAAATTACGAATTGTCTACCTATTAACATTTACTATAACCCGTAATTCAGTCATTGATATTTCTTATTAGTGAATGAATCGAAATTATCATTACCTGTATATTTTTATCTACATGATCATAAACGAAACAGAACGAAATGATCTGTCGAAAATTTAGGCAAAAAATAGTTATAAATTTCTGAAAATTTAAGCATAATAGAACCTTTCAATTATAAGGATAAGCAAACAAATAGAAAATAGGTAAATATAAGATTTAAACATGTTCTCTCATATTTAATACTAAAATATGAAATTAAAGGATATAGGTTTAAATGAACATATTTTTGAATGTAATTGAGATATTGGCTTGAAATTTTTTGTAAAGGATCGAGAATTTCCATATCTAACTAAAAAAGATATATTTGATATAAATCATTAGAAATTTAACAAATATGTAATATATGACGAAATCTTTATTTATGAACAAAACTCAATGAAATCTTCAACGCTTGTTAAATTTGTCATTTCAAATAAGAAAATGCTAAAAAATTGAAAAGGTCAAAGGGCATCCCGCAATTCCCAAAAATAGGAATGAAAATCCCAAAAATGGAATTTTTTACATTTTTGCCCATAGGGTCCACATTTCTTTCAGAACAGGGAAAATACTTTTGGAGTAAATAGAAAACATATTGAGGTTTCCAAAACTGCTTTCAGTTTTCTGATCCCAGCTTTGGGATTTTAGAACATGTCGCCCAAAGTTGATGTTTTGATAAAAATGGTTCATATTCGGAAGGACGCAGTGGCAACATTTTCAAAAAATAGGACAAGTTTTTTACGCTAAAGCGTTCTGCGTAAATATACCTTTTAGAAAACTATAAAATTGTTATATAAAAAATCTTTGTATTTGGGTAAAAAACAAAAAAATGGCACGAGTTTAAAAATTTTACATGTCGTAGGTACCCTACTTTAAGCCGCCACAGCTCCGTCCCTGAGGCATCTGCGGGGTTCATCTTTAAAACTTAAACTCGAATACTCCTTGGCTACGCTCACGCCAAATTTTATTCCGATCGGATCAGCCGTTTAGAAATGCCAGATGAAATGCAGTAACATAGCAGTTTGTGCATGTGGTGAAGAGACAAATTGCCGATAATTTTGAGGTTAATGACAAAGGTGTACTCAACCATTTTGTAGGAATGGAAATAGAGCGCGAAGGCGATACAGGTACGATTAAATTGAGTCAATCTCAATATATTCGTGATATTTTGAGAGAATATGGTATAGATGAAATGCAAATAAGTCTCGGTGCCACTGAGGCTGGTTATCAGGTAAATTGTAATGATGACTGTGAGAAAGTTGGTCAACGTGATTACCAATCACTTGTTGGTACACTCATGTGCCTTGCGATTTCTACAAGACCGGATATTTTGCATTCCGTGTCCAAGTTTTCCACAAACGCAGCAAGCACATCGACATAAAGTTTCATCATATCAGAGAGCTGGTGCAAAGTAAACAAACAGGTGGAGCTTGTATATTGTCCAACAGCTGATATGATTGCGGATGTTTTGACGAAAAACCTACCAAGGGTTAAACATTTAAATTGTGTGAAATTTGATGAAATTAAATTAATTTTTATTTGTAAAACAACATCCACATTGAGGAGGAGTGTTGAAGATGATATGGCAACTCTACAATGTGTACGTTGTTACCACTGAATACTAAGAAATGAAACGCTGTCATTTATTTACAACAACAACGTTACGCTCTTCTCACAGACGAGTTCTGTGTAACTCCAACACATATGTAAGAAACTTACTCTCTCTACAAACTTCAAAACTTTGTCGCAAAAATTCGTGGCTTATAGAACTTGAAAATATTTTTTATCACTTAACGTTATATTTTATTATTTTTTTGCACACTTTAGATATATTTAATAGCCCGAAAAGATTTAATTTTTTACAAACGAAAAAAATATTTTTTTTATTTATTTGACATTTAATTTTTGTTGTTGAAATTAAAAC
Source organism: Lucilia cuprina (assembly GCF_022045245.1). Lineage (NCBI taxonomy): Eukaryota > Metazoa > Arthropoda > Insecta > Diptera > Calliphoridae > Lucilia > Lucilia cuprina. The sequence goes on from NC_060949.1 coordinate 8,709,118, forward strand.
GAAAAAAGAACAATGTTGTAAATTTTCGTATGGTACAAGAAAAAAATATTTCAACTAACTTAATTATTATTTCAATATTGCAGATTAAAAAGCAAAGATACGTTCATATATAATGTTTATAGATAAATTATGTTGCAAAATATTTAAAGAAATCTTTTAAAATATAAATTCAAATGAAATATTTTTTTTTTTAATTTTTAAATCCGATTTTTTGCAACTATGTTGGCTTGAGAATTCTACTAATACATTTTTAGAGTTAGGTACCGACTGACAGTAGACTTAGGTACTTTTTGACAGCGTTTCACTTCTTATTTATTCTTTGGTTGTTACTTTTGCTTTTGACACTTTTCTTTTTGTATTCTATATATGTCATTCTCATTCTTAACTTTGAACTGTAAAGACATTTTCATTTTTGCTTTAATAAATATTTTACACATTACTTGGAAAACTTTAAAGTGTGTTACAATAAAATTTATCATTAACGCTATACGCTGCAATCTATTTGATGCCATCACCGGCATTCTTTTCTTTGGATTAAAAATGTGAAGCAAAGGCTTATTATCCGTAACTAACGTAAACGGACGACTTCCGAATATGACCTATTTTTTTATCAAAACTTTAACTTTGGGCGACATGTTCTAAAATCCCAAAGCTGGCATCAGAAAACTGAAAGCAGTTTTGGAAACCTCAATATGTTTTCTATTTACTCCAAAAGTATTTTCCCAGTCCTGAAAGAAATGTGGATCCTATGGGCAAAAATGTAAAAAATCCCATTTATGGGATTTTCATTCCTTTCAATTTTTTTTGCATTTTCTTATTTGAAAAAATGTAAAAAATCCCATTTTGGGATTTTCATTCCTATTTGGGAATTGCGCGATGCCCTTTGACCTTTCAATTTTTTTTTTGCATTTTCTTATTTGAAATGACAAATTTAATAAGCGTTGAAGATTTCATTGAGTTTTGTTCATAAATGAAGATTTTGTTATATATTACATATTTTTTTAAATTTCTAAAACTATGATTTATATCAAAATTTTAATAGGGTCGCAGATAGCTACAATAATTTAGTCCATATTTATCCCTTAATATCTTTTATTAGTTAGATATGGAAATTCTCGACCCTTTACAAAAAATTTCAAGCCAATATCTCAATTACATTCAAAAATATGTTCATTTAAACCTGTGTCCTTTAATTTCATCTTTTTCATATTTTAGTATTAAGTATGACAGAACATACATTTGGTGTTCAATAAAATATTTGGACAATTTTTAAAAATTATTTTATTAAAGACTATAACATTGTATATACAAAAAAAAAATATATAATTTTATTATGAGCCACGCACAACAACACCTAAATCACCCCACACAAACCACCTTTCCCGCCCACCGAAATATAAAACACAATTTAATACAATATCATCAGTTAATATAATAGCTTTTTTTATTTGAACTGTTTATCTTAAACATACTACAATTAATTCTTACAAGCTACTTATATAGTTAATTCCTAACACTACTTATTTTCTATAAAATAATCTGTCATATCGGTATACATATCCAGAAGGTAATATAAGTCCTTTAAATCTTCCTCGTTTTGAGATGATAGAGTTTCATAACAAATCCATCTTTTTCGCATAGTTGAAAGAACAGGATCAGAAGATAGAAGTAAACTATTAAAAATATCTTCATTCTGTGATTGCCTGGAGCATTTTCTTGAGCTGAAAAGTTGAACATGATTAAAATCTCGATTCCTCGCTTCCTGGGCTTCTTCTGTTAACTCTCCAAGTGGAAGAATATTCGATTTAATTATTTTTGACCATGACACAATACTTTGTGTACTGTTGGTGTTAGTTCCCTCCATGGATACATAGATACAAGTAATTTAGAAATTTCAGATGTATATTCCCCAAATCGATTTCCATTAATTTTATGTTTACTATTAAAATAGTGTTCAAAAATAACTGGAATCGACAAGGAGTTGCTTCGAAGAACTCCTTGTCGATTCCAGTTATTTTTGAAGTAATTTCAAAATCACGAAAAAACCTTCTCGCCGTATTACCGTCATTTGTACTACCGCAACTTGAAAGTGGTTTGCCGATGTTTAATCCCATCTAAACTTTAAATTCTTCTTGGATTCTGCTTTTTTCCGCAGCTCTCAGTCTTTCAATTCTTCATTATTTGTTGTTGATTAGTAAATTCTCTGGCACATTTGTCTATATTTGAGGTCGTATGCTATGTGTAAAAAGTAATCCAAAAATCGTATTCTGGCATGAAGTGGTGAAATTCCGAAAGACAGGACTTCTTCATTAATAGTTCTGCTTTTGTTTATATTTGAGAATTGCGACTTTTTCTCATTACATATTGAGCATCTCCAAAGGAAGAAGTTTCTGTTATGGCATTGCTGACCTTCCACCAATCATTGTTAAGCTTAGCTGATATGATACGTTAATAGAAAATTCATTTATTTTTATGCAAATGGGCTCCAGTGCATTTATTTCATCTTTTAAATATTCCACTAAATCTTTTGTTGTTTTCTTTGACTCCTTTATATATTCAAATCCAATGGGTCTACAAAAATTGTTTGAACCCGGAGTTGTATTGATCCATATATTTTCAAATGAATTTCCTATGCTTGACGATGATGGATTAAGGGAATATGAACGAATTCGTAATGGCACTAGTGATGACATAAATACACTTTTGTAGTCTGCTAATGTCCGACTTCCACAAGCTTGTTTGTATTTTGGAAGTGCTGATAAACCGTCACATCCCCACTTACACATTAAGACAACATCACAGTTATGAATTTTCCTTAGTTGGTCTTCTGAAAAGTCTGACACAATTCTTGATGCTGTGTTTTCGAGCAAAGATGATATATCAATACAAGCTTCCACATCATTAACAGCAATAGGTGATGGTAGGATAGTTTGTTGTTTTTTTCATAGTTTTAGAAATTTAACAAATATGTAATATATGACAAAATCTTTATTTATGAACAAAACTCAATGAAATCTTCAACGCTTATTAAATTTGTCATTTCAAATAAGAAAATGCAAAAAAAAATTGAAAAGGTCAAAGGGCATCCCGCAATTCCCAAAAATAGGAATGAAAATCCCAAAAATGGGATTTTTTACATTTTTGTCCATAGGGTCCACATTTCTTTCAGGGCTGGAAAAATACTTTTGGAGTAAATAGAAAACATATTGAGGTTTCCAAAACTGCTTTTAGTTTTCTGATCCCAGCTTTGGGATTTTAGAACATGTCGCCCAAAGTTGAAGTTATGATAAAAAATAGGTCATATTCGGAAGGACGCAGTGGAAACATTTTCAAAAAATAGGACAAGTTTTTTTACGCCAAAGCGTTCTGCGTAAAGATACCTTTTAGAAAACTATAAAATTGTTATATGGTCTTAAAGAAAATTTTATTTTATTAATAAAAGAGTTAAGACACATTTTGGGCAAAAATCTAAAATTTTTTGAATTTTAAAATTAAAAAACGTATATTTTTGGATCTGTAAATGATATTGATATGGTATATTATTGGAAATTTTATTGTCTAACTAACAGGAAAAAATTGAGTGCATTTGGTCCAAAATTACGCCCGGTATTCAAAAAAGGGGGACCAAGGTATGGTAAATTTTGTATCACTAAATTTTTAAATGCCTATAACTCGGATATTATAAGAGATAAGTAGTATGTCAAGATCTCGTCGAGCGCTTTCAGAAAATATAAAAATCTTTGTATTTGGGTAAAAAACAAAAAAATGGCACGAGTTTAAAAATTTTACATGTCGTAGGTACCCTACTTTAAGCCGCCACAGCTCCGTCCCTGGGGCATCTGCGGGGTTCATCTTTAAAACTTAAACTCGAATACTCCTTGGCTACGCTCACGCCAAATTTTATCCCGATCGGATCAGCCGTTTAGAAATGCCAGATTTATTTTCAAAAAATTTCCTTTCTGCCCCACTGTGTGGCGGTATACGTCGATGATTTGATTATTGGATGCAGTAACATAGCAGTTGTGCATGTGGTGAAGAGACAAATTGCCGATAATTTTGAGGTTAATGACAAAGGTGTACTCAACCATTTTGTAGGAATGGAAATAGAGCGCGAAGGCGATACAGGTACGATTAAATTGAGTCAATCTCAATATATTCGTGATATTTTGAGAGAATATGGTATAGATGAATGCAAATAAGTCTCGGTGCCACTTGAGGCTGGTTATCAGGTAAATTGTAATGATGACTGTGAGAAACTTGGTACACTCATGTACCTTGCGATTTTTACAAGACCGGATATTTTGCATTCCGTGTCCAAGTTTTCCACAAACGCAGCAAGCACATCGACATAAAGTTTCATCATATCAGAGAGCTGGTGCAAAGTAAACAGGTGGAGCTTGTATATTGTCCAACAGCTGATATGATTGCGGATGTTTTGACGAAAAACCTACCAAGGGTTAAACATTTTAATTGTGTGAATTTGATGAAATTAAATTAATTTTTATTTGTAAAACAACATCCACATTGAGGAGGAGTGTTGAAGATGATATGGCAACTCTACAATGTATACGTTGTTACCACTGAATACTAAGAAATGAAACGCTGTCATTTATTTACAACAACAACGTTACGCTCTTCTCACAGACGAGTTATGTGTAACTCCAACACATATGTAAGAAACTTACTCTCTCTACAAACTTCAAAACTTTGTCGCAAAAATTCGTGGCTTATAGAACTTGAAAATATTTTTTATCACTTAACGTTATATTTTATTATTTTTTTGCACACTTTAGATATATTTAATAGCCCGAAAAGATTTAATTTTTTACAAACGAAAAAAAATATTTTTTTTATTTATTTGACATTTAATTTTTGTTGTTGAATTTAAAATGAAAAAAGAACAATGTTGTAAATTTTTGTATGGTACAAGAAAAAAATATTTCAACTAACTTAATTATTATTTCAATATTGCAGATTAAAAAGCAAAGATACGTTCATATATAATGTTTATAGATAAATTATGTTGCAAAATATTTAAAGAAATCTTTTAAAATATAAATTCAAATGAAATATTTTTTTTTTAATTTTTAAATCCGATTTTTTGCAACTATGTTGGCTTGAGAATTCTACTAATACATTTTTAGAGTTAGGTACCGACTGACAGTAGACTTAGGTACTTTTTGACAGCGTTTCACTTCTTATTTATTCTTTGGTTGTTACTTTTGCTTTTGACACTTTTCTTTTTGTATTCTATATATGTCATTCTCATTCTTAACTTTGAACTGTAAAGACATTTTCATTTTTGCTTTAATAAATATTTTACACATTACTTGGAAAACTTTAAAGTGAGTTACAATAAAATTTATCATTAACGCTATACGCTGCAATCTATTTGATGCCATCACCGGCATTCTTTTCTTTGGATTAAAAATGTGAAGCAAAGGCTTATTATCCGTAACTAACGTAAACGGACGACTTCCGAATATGACCTATTTTTTATCAAAACTTCAACTTTGGGCGACATGTTCTAAAATCCCAAAGCTGGGATCCGAAAACTGAAAGCAGTTTTGGAAACCTCAATATGTTTTCTATTTACTTCAAAAGTATTTTCCCAGTCCTGAAAGAAATGTGGATCCTATGGGCAAAAAAGCTTTAATGTTTATACAGATGGCTCAAAAACAACTAAAGGTGTCGGCGGGGGCATATTCATTGAAGAATTCGGGACGAAAATCTCTTTCCGACTCAACGACGAATGTACTATTTTGCAGGCTGAAATCTCAGCTATAAAAAGGGCTTCTAATTGGCTTAGGTACTATCGGATATCCAACAGAGATATCAGAATTTATACTGACAGTCAAGCCGCTATCAAATCCCTGATAGGTGTGTATTCTACATCAAAACTTGTCCAAGAATGCCGGGCGTCTCTAAACGAGATGGCGAGATATTCAAGAATTACCCTTATTTGGGTCAAAGGACACGGGGAAACAATTGGCAATAATACTGCTGACATTCTGGCAAAAGCCGGCACGAGGATGACCATACTGGATATTGACCAGTTCTGTGGTGTCCCCTTAGCGGTCATCAAGAAGCAAATACTTGATTACTGCTTCATTTCAGCCCAGGAGCGATGGTCTCAGGAGCACACTTGCTCGATCGCTAGGCTACTGTGGCCTCGTATGGATTCTCATAAAACATCCTACATTTTAGGGCTAAACAGAATATATCTGAGCGCTTTGTTATCAGTTCTTACAGGTCATTCAAAGTTTGGAAACCACGCTAGACGTATTGGTATTCCATATAATGACTTTTGTAGGAGCTGTCAAAATGAAGAAGAAGAGGAAACTATTTCTCATTTTCTGTGTAACTGCCCGGCCCTGGAATCGCTCCGTCATCAGGCGCTGGGTTCGTCACACTTTTCTGATCTATCTGATCTGTCAGCTATTCAACTGAAAACATAACCTAACCATGGGCAAAAATGTAAAAAAATCCCATTTTTGGGATTTTCATTCCTATTTTTGGGAATTGCGCGGTGCCCTTTGACCTTTTCAATTTTTTTTGCATTTTCTTATTTGAAAAAAATGTAAAAAAATCCCATTTTTGGGATTTTCATTCCTATTTTTGGGAATTGCGCGATGCCCTTTGACCTTTTCAATTTTTTTTTTGCATTTTCTTATTTGAAATGACAAATTTAATAAGCGTTGAAGATTTCATTGAGTTTTGTTCATAAATGAAGATTTTGTTATATATTACATATTTGTTAAATTTCTAAAACTATGATTTATATCAAAATTTTAATAGGGTCGCAGATAGCTACAATAATTTAGTCCATATTTATCTAACCGAGCTGCTTTCCTACCGGATGTGTTGGGAGCTCTTTTGAAAATGCGTTCTATTTTTTGGCTTTAGAAACATCATGTGGACCATTCCTTCTACCTGAACCAGGCTTTCTATCAACTGACAAGTTCTCCCGGTACTGTTTAATAACATTGGAAAAAGTTTGACGGCAGACTTGTGTATGCTTGGCCAACTTTTTGTAAGACCAAGTTGGGTTTAGTTGAAAATATTTAATAATTTCAGTACTCACTTTTTTCTGGTCACTCATTTTAATCAGATTAACAAAAAAATTAATATAATTGACATTACACATAATAACTGACATGTTTTTCAAAGGTTATTTGATCAAAAAAAAAAATCAAATAATACTTTGGTTGAAAAATGTAATGAAAAACGTGTGTTAAAAATTTTTCGATCTCATTCCTTAGTTAATTCCTAACACTACTTATTTTCTATAAAATAATCTGTCATATCGGTATACATATCCAGAAGGTAATATAAGTCCTTTAAATCTTCCTCGTTTTGAGATGATAGAGTTTCATAACAAATCTATCTTTTTCGCATAGTTGAAAGAACAAGATCAGAAGATAGAAGTAAACTATTAAAAGTATCTTCATTCTGTGATTGCCTAGAGCATTTTCTTGAGCTGAAAAGTTGAACATGCTTAAAACCTCGATTCCTCGCTTCCTGGGCTTCTTCTGTTAACTCTCCAAATGGAAGAATATTCGATTCAATTATTATTTGACCATGACACAATACTTTGTGTACTGTTGGTGTTAGTTCCCTCCATGGATACAGAGATACAAGTAATTTAGAAATTTCAGATGTATATTCCCCAAATCGATTTCCATTAATTTTATGTTGACTATTCAGTGCCATTAAAATAGTGTTAACTCTTCGAAGCAACTCCTTGTCGATTCCAGTTATTTTTGAAGTAATTAATCCCATCTGAACTTTAAATTCTTCTTGGATTCTGCTTTTTTCCGCAGCTCTCAGTTCTTTCAATTCTTCATTATTTTTTGCTGATTTAGTAAGATTCTCTGGCACACTTCTATATTTGAGGTCGTATGCTATGTGTAAAAAGTAATCCAAAAATCGTATTCTGGCATGAAGTGGTGAAATTCCGAAAGACAGGACTTCTTCATTAATACTTCTGCTTTTGTTTATATTTGAGAATTGCGACTTTTTCTCATTACATATTGAGCATCTCCAGAAGGAAGAAGTTTCTGTTATGGCATTGCTGACCTTTCCATCAATCATTGTTAAGCTTAGCTGATATGATACGTTAATAGAGAATTCCTTTATTTTTATGCAAATGGGCTCCAGTGCATTTATTTCATCTTTTAAATTTTCCACTAAATCTTTTGTTGTTTTCTTTGACTCCTTTAAATATTCAAATACAATGGGTCTACAAAAATTTTTTGATCCCGGAGTTGTATTGATCTATAATCTTCAAATGAATTTCCAATGCTTGACGATGATGGATTAAGGGAATATGAACGAATTCGTAATGACACTATTGATGACATAAATACACTTTTGTAGTCTGCTAATGTCCGACTTCCACAAGCTTGTTTGTATTCTGGAAGTGCTGATAAACCGTCACATCCCCACTTACACATTAAAACAACATCACAGTTATGAATTTTCCTTAGTTGGTCTTCTGAAAAGTCTGACACAATTCTTGATGTTGTGTTTTCGAGCAAAGATGATATATCAATACAAGCTTCCACATCATTAACAGCAATAGGTGATGGTAGCATAGTTTGTTTTTTCCTGGATCGCCTTGTATGATGGTAATATATTGTGTCCTTTTTCATGCAGAGCTTTCCTTAATATTTGGTACTTATTTCGACTGAGACCCAGTTCCAACATAAGCGCTATTGCTTCCTCTTCAGTAAAATTTGATTGTGATGTTGGAGTTGGTATACTTTCCACAATTCGCTTAAGTCGTTTTTGGTGAACATAAGTCTTCGTATGACTTGCAAGGCGCTTTGCTGATGTGTTGTAAGTTGAGATTTCCGTAGTAGTTTCCATCCAACTACAAAATTTTAATCAAAATTCTCTTGTTAAAAGAGAATTGAAGAGTACAAAAAAGGTGTCCAAAAGTGTGGTAGATTTTAAACGGAGATGGACTACATGTTCGAGCAAAGTGACAGAAAGCACTATAATGGAAGGGTTTCCGAAAAGGGTTCAAAATTTCATCACTAGTGATTAAAACTATAATTTTTTTTTTTTGTAAATTGTAATAATAATTTGAATCAAATAAAAAAAACAATAAAGCTGTAAGTTTAGTGGTTTCTTTTTTATAAACATATATGTATGTTAAGAATTTTTCGATCTCACTCCTTATATAAGTAGGTTGTATTATGTTTAAGATAAACAGTTCAAATAAAAAAAAGCTATTATACTAACTGATGATATTGTATTAAATTGTGTTTTATATTTCGGTGGGCGGGAAAGGTGGTTTGTGTGAGGTGATTTAGGTGTTGTTGTGCGTGGCTCATAATAAAATTATATTTTTTTATTGTATATACAATGTTATAGTCTTTAAAATATATTTAAACTAAATAATTTTTAAAAATTGTCCAAATATTTCATTCAACACCAAATGTAACTTATGTTCTGTCATATTTAATACTAAATTATGAAAAATATGAAATTAAAGGATACAGGTTTAAATGAACATATTTTTGAATGTAATTGAGATATTGGCCTGAAATTTTTTGTAAAGGGTCGAGAATTTCCATATCTAACTAAAAAAAGATATTAAGGGATAAATATGGACTAAATTTTTGTAGCTATCTGTGACCCTTTTAAAATTTTGATATAAATCATAGTTTTAGAAATTTAACAAATATGTAATATATGACAAAATCTTTATTTATGAACAAAACTCAATGAAATCTTCAACGCTTGTTAAATTTATCATTTCAAATAAGAAAATGCAAAAAAAAATTGAAAAGGTCAAAGGGCATCCCGCAATTCCCAAAAATAGGAATGAAAATCCCAAAAATGGGATTTTTTACATTTTTGCCCATAGGGTCCACATTCCTTTCAGGGCTAGGAAAATACTTTTGGAGTAAATAGAAAACATATTGAGGTTTCCAAAACTGCTTTCAATTTTCTGATCCCAGCTTTGGGATTTTAGAACATGTCGCCCAAAGTTGAAGT
>NC_060949.1:8719225-8729905 GCF_022045245.1 Lucilia cuprina
GATGGTATGATGTACTAGTTTTGCGAGCATAACGCTACCAGACAGTTCAAGTCTAGGTAATGTGATTGCTGATAAAGGAGCTACTTTTGTTTTGGCTACCAACAGATTGGAGAAGACGACTAAAGAAGACGTTTCTATGCGTACCGCACAATAGGCAAATTTTGATGCGTCACAGAACCCATGTATTTGAATATTGTTCACGTGAGTGAACTGAATACAACGAGGAATTTGGATTTCTTGAATTTTTTGTAAATCAGTGATAATTTCATTCCAGATTCGGAGAGAATCTGAACTTACCATATCATCCCAATCAATTTTTTCTAGGCATAGTTGTTGAATAAGAAGTTTTCCTTTGACCACTACTGGAAATATCCAAAAGGCATTTTCTATAGAATGACCTCCTGTAAGAATTTCATCGACATATGTTTCTTTTTGCAGTATTGCTGCAGCTTTCGGAAATTGATCTTTATAATCCGATGTTAATTGAAGTAATGTTCTAATAGGAAGAAAAGGCGCGCAGTTTACTCCAAATGTAACTGTCTTCATTTGATAATCTTTGATAGCCTAACGGGGGGACTTCTGAAAAAGTATTCGCTGGAGTGGTCTGTCTCTTGGATCTACTAATATTTGACGATACATTTTTTGTATGTCCCCGTTAAACACAAACTTATAAAATCGCCAGTTTATTATTACTGTCATAAGATCTGCTTGTAGTGTGGGACCTGTGTATAACACATCATTAAGTGAAAAACCCAATTTTGTTCTACGGGACGCATTGAACACCACTCTAAATTTTGTTGTCTTACTTTCTGGGCGAACTACTGCATGATGTGGGAGATAAAACGAGTTGCATTTTTCATTTGAGAAGAGTTCCTTTGACAATGTCTCTTCCATGTGATCTAAGGTAATGTATTCTTTGTGAACTTCATTATATTGATTCTGTAGTAGAGGATTTTTCGTTAATGTTTGCTCCAGACGAACATACTGACTTAGAGCAACAAATCTTGATGGGCCAAGGAATCTAGTCTCTGGAAACTCTTGTCGGAATGGCAATCTTACCATGTAACGACCATTTGGTAAACGCTTCGTCGTTTGGGCGTAGAATTGTTCGCAACATTCATCTTCCATTTGGTCCAAAATTACGCCCGGTATTCAAAAAAAGGCGGACCAAGGTATGGCAAATTTTTTTATAATTATAAGAGATAAGTAGTATGTTTTTCAAGATCTTGTCGAGCGCTTCCAGAAAATATAAAAATCTTGTATTTGGATGAAAAACAAAAAATGGCACGAGTTTAAAAATTGTACATGTCGTAGGTACCCTACGTTGAGCCGCCACAGCGCCGTCCCTGAGGCATCTGCGGGGTTCATCTTCAAAACTTAAACTCGAATACTCCTTGGCTACGCTCACGCCAAATTTTATCCCGATCGGATCAGCCGTTTAGAAATGTCAAATTTATTTCCAAAAAATTTCGATTCTGCCCCACTGTGTACTCGTACGTAATGATCAGTACCACTATGAACCTTTTCAATTCGACCTAGTCGCCACTCGCAAGGGGGCAAAAGATCATCCATTACTACCACAAAGTCTCCAATTTTTAAATTGGGAGTGGAAAATTTTCATTTATATCTTTTGTGCATAGATTTTAAATATTCTTCTTTCCATTGTAGAGAAAGTTTTTGATGAATAGCTTTAAGTTTTTCCCATCGGTTAATAAAAGCTAGGTTATCGGTTGTTTGTTCAGGAAATGACATAATTGGACCACCTCGGAGAAAATGTCCGGGGGTCAAAGCGGTTAGATCGCTATGGTCTTCCGATAAATATGAAATCGGTCGAGAATTTAATACTCCTTCAATTCGTGCTAATAACGTAGTGAATTCTTCGAAATTGAAGCGATAGGCACCTGCCACTCGTTTAAGATGGAATTTAAAACTTTTAACCACGGCTTCCCAGAGACCTCCCATGTGTGGAGCCTGTGGGGGAATAAAAGGACCATTAGAAACCATGAGAAATATATTTTTGTGCTATATCTTGGGATGTCATCTGGATGAAAGTGGTAAATTCTCGACGTAGAGCCCGGTTGGCTCTACGTCGGAAACTACTCGCTGAGGAAGACCACGTCGTCCTATAAAACGCGAAAATGTTGTTTGGAAAGCTGGAGTTGAAAGGCTTGAGCAGGATTTCAAGTGGATTGCTTTTGTGGCGAAGCATACAAACACGCAGACGTAGCCTTTTACAATCGACGTACTTCTGAGAGTGGAACTTTTAAGTTCAAACGGTCCTACGAAATCGATGCCGGTAACATTGAAGGGGAATGAGTACGTACAGCGATCAGGAGGTAGAGCTGCCATTATTTGAGAGCACGATTGGTGTTTATGTATTATGCACGGTTTACAGTATCTGATCACCTTCTTTACACGAAGTTTTAGTCGGGAGATATAGAATTCCGTTTGTATCATTCGACACATTAGACTGCATTCACCATGAGCTAGAAATTCATGTAAATGTAATAGATATAATTCGCAAAGCCGAGAATCTCGTGGTAATATTATTGGAAATCGTTCTTTAAAGGGGAATGAAGAATAAAATACCTTCTTGATCTAATAATGGATTGAGAGTAAATAATGAAGAACCTTTTGGAATTGGCTCCGATTTTAAAAGGGCTTCATATTCTACCGGATAGCATGTTTTCTGAGCAAGTATTATTAGTCTGGATTTGACTGATTAATTTTCTTCTTGGCCAAGTTTAGTATTATTATATTGTAGAGAAAAATTTGGATTCGCAAATGAGCTTTTAAATCGTCTTATGTATCGGAAGACGTATGCTAAAACTCTTAATGCTGGAGTATAAGAGGAGAATTTTTTAAGTATATCTTCTGGAATTATAGCAGTATGAAAACTACTGGTTTGAGTTTGTAAAGTTATATTTCGCATATCGCTTTTGGGATTTTCTTCATAGCGTTTAAACGAATTTAATGCCACCAAAGAGAGTTGTCGATGAGATCCTGAGGTCTACAACCTCTTGAGCCTAAGTCAGCCGGATTACAATGTGTTGGTACATGGCGCCATTTTGCATTGGTAAGCAATGTATGAATTTGTCCGATACGATTAGCCACATAAATTTCCTTCCAAGTAGCTGGTGGTTTTGCTAGCCATCCTAAGACAATTGACGAATCACACCACAGATTTATTTCGGTTTCAGCTAGGTTAAGTAAAGTGATGGTATGATGTACTAGTTTTGCGAGTGTAACGCTACCAGACAGTTCAAGTTTATGTAATGTGATTGCTGATAAAGGAGCTACTTTTGTTTTGGCTACCAACAGATTGGAGAAGACGACTACAGAAGACGTTTCTATGCGTATATAAATGGCCGCACAATAGGCTAATTTTGATGCGTCACAGAACCCATGTATTTGAATATTGTTCACGTGAGTGAACTGAATCCAACAAGGAATTTGGATTTCTTGAATTTTTTGTAAATCAGTGATAATTTCATTCCAGATTCAGAGAGAATCTGAACTTACCATATCATCCCAATCAATTTTTTCTAGGCATAGTTGTTGAATAAGAAGTTTTCCTTTGATCACTACTGGAAATATCCAAAAGGCATTTTCTATAGAATGACCTCCTGTAAGAATGTCATCGACATATGTTTCTTTTTGCAGTATTGCTGCAGCTGTCGGAAATTGATCTTTATAATCCGATGCTAATTGAAGTAATGTTCTAATAGAAAGAAAAGGCGCGCAGTTTACTCCAAATGTAACTGTCTTCATTTGATAATCTTTGATAGCCTAACGGGGGGACTTCTGAAAAAGTATTCGCTGGAATGGTCTGTCTCTTGGATCTACTAATATTTGACGATACATATTTTGTATGTCCCCGTTAAACACAAACTTATAAAATCGCCAGTTTATTATTACTGTCATAAGATCTGCTTGTAGTGTGGGACCTGTGTATAACACATCATTAAGTGAAAAACCCAATTTTGTTCTACGGGACACATTGAACACCACTCTAAATTTTGTTGTCTTACTTTATGGGCGAACTACTGCATGATGTGGGAGATAAAACGAGTTGCATTTTTCATTTGAGAAGAATTCCTTTTACGTTGTCTCTTCCATGTGATCTAAGGTAATGTATTCTTTGAGAACTTCATTATATTGATTCTGTAGTAGAGGATTTTACATTAATGTTTGCTCCAGATGAACATACTGACTTAGAGCAACAAATCTTGATGGGCCAAGGAATCTAGTCTCTGGAATCTCTTGTCGGAATGGCAATCTTACCATGTAACGACCATTTGGTAAACGCTTCGTCGTTTGGGCGTAGAATTGTTCGCAGCATTCTTCTTCAGAGGAGATTGGACGATCCGCCGGTAACTCTTCCTGTTCCCAGATCTTCCGAATCAATTTTTCTAAATCATTTTCTTCTGTTGATTTGACACTTGTTGAAAACGAAAATATAGGTTTTGTTTGAACTGAATCATTTAGGACCTATCCAAACACGGCTCTGTATGCTGTGGCCGAACCACACACATCTCGTCTAATTCCATCTAGATTTATAAAACGTTCACTATCATTTCACAGAACTAAGTCAATAGGCGAAGATATATTAAAATGAGGATCGGCTAGATCAAGATCAGCAAGTTTAGCTGTATTTGCAACGTTAAAGGAGGTGGAAGGAATTTGGTTCGTTACTTTTGGTAATAGAATAGCTGTTACTGGAAGTCTGAAATTCTTTATTTTGGATACCAAAACTATGTCACATTCTTTTTCTGCCGTTTGACATTGGCCTCCAATTCCGATAATTTCGGAATAAGATTTCCTTGATGGTAAATGAAGTCGTCTTTGAATCTTTTCCGAAAGAAAAGTTCCTTTGGGGTCTATTAGCGCACGGATTGTGAATAGTTCCCCTCTAGATTCAATCTGCACTAATGCCGCAATAGAATATTTGTGCTGTCTGTAGCATAGTTTGCATTAATCTTAGGTTTCATTGTCTGTGAAATAGACGGTTCTTGATCGTTTTTATTCAAATCATAAGATTGATTATTTGAGGCTTTGGGATCAGACCTATTAGGCAAATTTGTTTGACCATTTTTGGTTTGATCGTTACTTTTTCGAAAAGGATTAAATGATCGCATGTGAATCAATGTATGGTGACGTTTGTTGTAATTTAGACAAGTACTTCTGCTGGTGCAGAAGGTAAGAGACAATTGATGCAATATTGATTCTTGAATATGAAATTGAGGACAGATTCTTAAGTTGTGATCCTTTTCACGAATTTTGCATTACAAATCAAGTTTTTCCTGGGATGCGTACATCTGAATCGGCGATTTAGAATCACTGTCGCTAAGAGAAGGAGATTTTGTAACCTTTATAGTCGAAATTCTTTCTACTACTTCGCATCTTTTTAACAGAAAATCACTTAAATCTGACCAAGGTGGCAATTCTCTACTAGCATTTAGCGACTGTTCCCACTGCGCTAACGTTTCGTGAGGTAGCTTCGAGTAAACTAAGTTAACTAACATTGGATCCCAACCATCTGTTGACATACCTAACCCCTGAAGCATTGCTAAGCTATCTGTTACGGAACTGTGGATTCTTTGTAGAGACTCGCTGTCTTCATTCACGGCTGCGGGAATGTTGAAAAGATTCTGAACTTGATTATCTACCAGTACTCGCACTTTTTCGTATCGCAACTTGAGTGCATTCCAGGCTAGTTCGAAATTGTCGTCCGTCAGCGTAAACCTTTTCACAATCGCCCCAGCCGTATCAGTTGTTTTGTTTCTAAGATGATAGAGTTTTGCGCGTTTGTGAGCCTTGGATGATTGATGTAGACTGCCGTGAACATATCTCGAAATGCCGGCCAATCCTCATAACCTCCAGAAAAAACTTGGGTATCGCATGGTGGAAGCTTTAATACAGAATTGCAGTTACCATTCGGTGGACTTAAAACTACAGGTCCTATACTATCACGCGCTTCTATACTCATTTTCGTTGGTTTTATCAGATTGAGAATTTTCGATATTGCTAAATAATATATATCAACACACGAATCATATTGCTCTTGTGCCGTGGCTTTAGTTTCCTCACTCAGCTCGAAAAGCATAAGTTCTTCGTATGATTTTTTTAATTTTCTCCAGCGAGAATCAATATCTTTCATTCTAATGTCTAAAATAGCATCCGCTTGATTAGCGAGATCTTGATCGTCATTCTTCTTGCAAAATGAGATCAGGGTATTTGCATCGAATGCAAATCGATTCTGAAGGTTTGCCATATTTTTTTTTTAAGTTTATTTACGTATGTGTGTTGGAAACTCACGGAATAATATTTAATTCTATTGGATTTATGTTATTATTTTCTTCGTAAAAGCACGTTGTGTTTATGTGAATCAGAAATTTACTTATTATCACTAAATTCTTTTATAATCAACTATTTGCTTCGTAAAAGCACCGTAAATGCACTGATTATTATTGAATTCTTTCATAATCAATTATTTGCTTCGTAAAAGCACTGTGTGAATCGTAAATTCACTGATTATTATTGAATTCTTTGTAATTCGAATTTCAATAATTCAAAAGTAATCCTTTCCTGGGATTTCTTTTGATGAGATTGTAAGAATCTTTAATGTAGAAAGTGGACTGTATAATGATAGTAATTGGATAATCTATGTCATTTAATCAGATGTTTCATAAGATATACCGTTTTGTCAGAGAGTATTTAAAAAAATATTTCTTGCTTAATTGTAAAACAAGAAATTACTTTAAAGAAAATATATTATTTAAAGATTACAAGATATGAGATTTTTGAATCTCTAACGGAGATATGAGCAAAAATCAGAGACAACCTCTGAAAATTTAATCAAAAAAGCAACGACAACACTGTGAATTGGATAAAGATGTACATGTGCGTGTGGAGATGTATTTGGTTTTATTCAGCTGTGTACTTTTTTTTTTTTTGTTTGTTGCTGTATTACAGTATTTTGTTTGTGTCCGTGAATAGACAAGCAATTGCCTTATTTTGCAAAAAAAATTTTATAAAAAGAAAAACTATTTTTTTCCGAGAATTTAAAAATTTTTTTGTTATTATTTCCAAAACCTTATTTGGATTTTATGTAGACTTGTTTTTTCTTCACTGTGCACTTAAATTGCCTTATCCAAAGAGATTTGGATTTTTAAGATCTCTGATCACTTATTTCACAAATCTTTCTTTTATTTTTTTCTTAGTTGACATAAAAATGCACACCACGCCACCGAAGAGTTTTAACTTCACTATATGCTTTTACAACTGTAGTAATTTCTCTTTATTCCAACTCCTGTTAACTTAGGGTTGCCAGCCTGGCTGGACTTGGCTGGATTGTCCAGCTTTTTTGATGCTTGTCAGTTTCAAGCTAAAATTTAATTTGTCTAGCTAAATAAAATATTTTTAGTACACTGCAAAAACTATACCCTACACCACTTTAGAGGGGAGGGTATATTGGATTTGTGCTGATGTTTGTAACATACAAAAATATATACATATCAATCGGCTTAGAATCGTTTTCTGTGTCGATTAAGCTATGTCCGTCCGTCCGTCTGGCTGGCTGCCCATGTAAACCTTGTACGCAAGGTACAGATAATTTGGCACGCACGTTTTATTTGACCCAAGGACGAAGCCTATTGAAAATGGTTAAAATCGGTTCATTATTTCACCTAGCCCCCATAGAACAGAACCCCCCGAAAAGGGCTTCTGAGCTCATAATTATGTTAAATATACAGATATATCGATAAAATACGGCACAACTAAGTTTTATAGAAACCACTTGACCCTAGTCCCATACAATGTCCTCTTCAGAAAATTACTTGAATGTCCCAAATTAACTTATAAACACAAATATCGCGATAAATTTTATCGGGCTTGGTCCATATTTGCCCCTAGCCCCCATATAAAGCCTCTTTCATAAAATTAGTTTTTCATCCATAAATTGCTTAAATGTATCGGAACAAGGGAATATTAAAGATAAATGCTTCATTATGAAAAATAAATCACATTTAATATTCATAACTGGTGTAGGGTATCATATGGTCGACCACGCCCGACTATACTTTCTTACTTGTTTTTATGTAATCTTTGTCAAATCATGTTAGCCAACTCTGATTGTACATTTATTATACAACTATTTTATGATTTCCCTCTTCTATCATCATGTCTCAACACTTGAACAGCTGAAAGTCGTAATAAATATTAGGTCTGTTCGCATACTCGATAATTTGTAACAATTTGCAACAATTGTTATTGGATTCCGTTCGCGTACTTTCGATTTTTTTACTTTTTTTATTTTACTGAATATTTTTTCCCCAGTAAAAAATATCCAACTTATATTTACAACATATGTTTGATTTATGAATATGTAAACAAATCAAAAATTTGCAATTTTTTTAAAGAAATATATAAATTAATAACTCACGAATATTAAAAAATTATTTGTAATTATATTTATTTTAAATTTATTTATCATAAATTAGTTTTTAAAAGAGTTTATTTGTCATGAAAAATCATAACAAATATTGTCAATCTAGCGTTTTTAAAACAATTTAGTTTGTCTTTCTCTTAGCGATTTTGTGTAAATTTTTATTTTAATAATATGTTTGTATCATGAAGTTTTAAAACAATAATATATTTTTAATGATACTACATGTTTTGTTATCTTTAAATATCCATTTATTTATAGGAAAAATCAAAGTTACAATTATTTGTTTTTTAGTGTTTTGTTAGCGATTGAGATTTCAGCAAAAGGGCATTACAAATCTTTGATTATAAACACTAAATTGGATTTCGCGTATTTTTTTATATTTTTTTGATTGAGAGTAAATTAAAAATTACTCTCTATCATAAAGTTACTGTATATTTCTTACAGCAAAGTACGCGAAAAACCTATTATTGCGAGCGATAGTCAATTTCTTTACGTACAGCTTTCGTACTTATGATTTTTAAAATTTAAAACTTCAAAAATGGAGCTTTTTCACATCTTTTGCTCTAAAAAGTAAGTTAACGAAGTGATCTGGGAAAACTAAAAATATATTCATACTCTGTTGACTATAACAAAACGGAATTGGTATATGAGAACTCCTGCATATTTTTGGTGTATCACTGTGAAACTATTTACACAAAACCAATGTCCAGCTTTTTGCGATCGGAATCTGGCAACCCTATGTTAACTGCTGATAAATTTTCCGTCGCTATGTATTTTCCTTTTAATGTAGTTTTCTTTATTATATTTTTAAGTTAAGATTACTTTCTGCTTTATTGAGAACAATTAATTCGTTTAACATTCTTTTAATATCAGTAATCTTCGTTTCTCAGTAAGTTTTAATTTTTCACAGAATTTTTTATTGATATGACCCACTGTGCTTGTTTTCGTTGTTTTCTTCGTTCACAGTTATATTAGAAGCAGATTAAAGAGAGTATGATTATCCCAGCAGTTCGATGGGACATTCCCGAACTGACCACTTAACCTACCACTTGTGGTGGCCGCTAGCTACCTGACTACCTAGGTGACCAACCATTTTAACGAGGAAGTCAATCGTCACTCTACACCCTACAAAGGGACAGTAAAGCCGTGGTGGCCGGAAAGAGAATGTTTAAAACGCATATGTTGTAGTGCAAAATATAAAAGAGAACATAAATGAAAATATGTGTGCTTTGCACTGAAAAAAATGGATGTTTGTACATATTTTTGTTATTCATAATATTAGTATTATAAATGAATAACGGTATTGTTGTATGTATCCGTTGATGAATGTATGTATTGATGAACATTTTGATGTAAAAATGTGTTGATGTATGTTCATATGATTGTATATAGTTTGATGTATTGATATATGTGTATAGTTTGTTTATGTATTAAATCTAATAGGTACTCAAATGATTAACAGTCGATCGTTTAATCGTTACAATTTAAGCTATTAATTGCATAAACAAATAAAAATAAATAATTATACATACGTGTGTCTAATAGATCTTTCTATGAAAAGTATTCATACATTAATATGTAATGGCTTTTGAAAATATTCTCTGTGTATCATTTCATAAAGAGAGCCACTAAATTAAATTGTTTTTGTTTGATGTATAGTTTGTTTTGTTGCTGAGAATATTTGTATTGCGTGTGTATAAGTGAGAATAACACATTGCTCGCAAGGGCATGTTTGGCCGCCAATGCAGTAAAGAGACGATTGCCTCCGCTCTCGCTTACAAAGGGGGCACTAAAATGACGACTGTCTTCATTCTCGATTACAAAGAGTTTATTTGTGACGAAAGACCAAAAACATACGAAGAGAGATTATTTCCGCAACGATCTACTAGCGAGATCGTTTATACCATTATCGGACATAAGGCGTTTAGGCAACCCTCGTAAACCGTGCGAAAACACAAAAAAACGTGTCAGAGGTTAAGCTAGAGCACGTTTTCAGATGTATAGCTTTTTTGAAAAGCAAAAAAAATATACAAGCGTGTCCTTTCATATAAGGAGGGTTTCGCATGTTACCTGATTTTATCTGAAAAAAAATCAACACTCGCATAAGTAAATGGTAAAGAAAAAGAACATCTTTCCGGGAACAGAGCTACATAATCTGAGACTTCAGCTTTTGCTTATAACGGATGCTCCACACTAAACAATGGTGAACACATTTTTTAACAGTTCTTTTG
>NC_060949.1:8730005-8731603 GCF_022045245.1 Lucilia cuprina
AGTAGCCGGAGTTGGTGGCTCCATCCTTCAGAGGCTACTCCCTATTATTTTTAATATGAGGGACTCGAGGCAGCATGTTTTGGCCTCCTCCCGAAGCGTTTCCCTAAGTTCACTCCACGCAAAATTTTTTTTTGGGGTGGCCAAATATAAAATCCTCGTTGCGGTGCGGTATACCGCAACAATGTATTGTATAAATGACCACATATTACAATACCTTCTTTTTTGAAAATTATTTGCTGCCTTATAATAAAACGATTACTAAAGTTAGCAAAGGTTTAAAACTGTTTTTAAATAATCGTTTTGGTTAAGGGTCTTTTTTCTGATACAAACTTTTCTTAAAGAGACCTTATAATGGCGGAAAAGTGAATAATGGATGGATTATGATGCAGATATCAATAAAGTGATTCTATATCTATTGATATGTAAACTTTAAGGTGTTTATTATAGGCCGTTTTAGGTTAATACAAAACTCATTTAAATCAGTAAGAAGTCGATCATATGGTGCGCTATGCTTAAAAAATGATTTATTTTTAATAAGAAAATCTTGTTGTATGTATGTATGTATGTATGTATGAATGAATGTATGTATGTATGTTGATACGATGATACGAATAACCCAGAAGTATCAATGTGTGGGTAATCGGTTTGGACCATTTGCCCAAAAAACAGAAAGCTAAGAGGATATTTTTTTGTTCATTTTTTTATCTCTCTTTTTTATCTGCTCCTCCATTTTTTGCAGTTCTGGGCGTAATTTAGATGATGAAGTGGGAACAATTTGTGGACTTAGCTTCTCCTTTTCAGCACTAATTATTCCATCCCCGCTATCAATAAGGACGATGGTAATTATCTTTTTTTGGAGGCATAAGTATGGATAGTTTCGAAAAACTCCCAGTTGTGTGCCTCTTCCGCTGTCGCTACTTCTCCAGTTCCCTCACCTGAACAATATTAAAAAAAAAGGTTTATATTTCTCCATGAGAGCAATTCATTGAGTTTTCCATGCATTTGCATTTTTCTCATCTCCAATTTGACCATTGATTTCGAATGCAATTTTTCTATAAAAACGATTACATAAGTATATAATACAATTTCATATAAAAAGTTGCAATAAATGATGATTACCTCCAGCCTTTATTACTATTGGCATTCTTCCCAGTGAAAAAAATCGTCCTTTTCAATCTTGTTTTGGATTAAGAGGTGACGTTCAGCAATACTCCCTAAAAATTATTTCAAATTAACCTAATAATCTTAAGTCAATATTATTTACATGTAATGTAACTTTTCTTCGTTCTGGGGGCTCCATTTTTTTAATAATTTAGAAATATAAAAAACGTTATTTTTTAAATTTTGAAAATACATATTTTAGTTTTGTGCTTTTTATATTTATTTTAAGTTTGTCACAAATTTATTCATTTGCCAAAATTTTATGTAGCTCTTGGGGCAAATGAAGTACTTTTTCAAAAATGTACTTTTTCAAGTAAATTGTTACCGATTGGCACACGCTCATAGTATCAAAATACGCGTACACTATTGTGAAAATATAAAACAAACATGTGTAGGATGTGTAGGTTCGTACAAATGAGTTATAATCATGTGATAAG
>NC_060949.1:8731703-8733693 GCF_022045245.1 Lucilia cuprina
TTTTCTTTCTTTTCTTTCGTTAAATGAAAATCGCATTTTTTTAATGAATTGTAAACACTATTCTTAACATTGTATAAAAAACTTATGTTAAACTTAACGAAAAGAATTAAACCGTTATAACGTTTTTTAAAAAAGCCTTCAAGGCATAAAAATATAAAATTAAAGTTCTTGTTCAAAACCAACATTCAAAGGGTAAGCATCTCTTGCTTAATAAAAATATTAGTATAAAAAACTAATCTCTTTGGTTTTTTTCTTTTTCCCATTTCTTTATTTCAAGCAACAAACCTCACCAACTTATAATTTCTCTTCCTGAGAAATTATAAGTTGATTAAAATATTTATTTTATTTTAAAATAAATATTTATTAAACAAAATAACGAGTTTTGTACATGATCCTTCTCGCCTTCAGAGGTTCAACCAGTGGCTTGGACACATCTAGAAGTTCCCAAGAAGTTGAAGTTGTTCCTATCAACGTTTTGCCAACGGAAAAACAAGCAAGTAAAACAAAGCTGAACCAAAGTGAGTATTCATGAAATTTTTATGTTATGTGAAAAAATTGCCAATTGAAAATTGCCAATGTTGTACTAAGCCAAAATTTTATAATTTGCCAAAGAAAAATTAAAAAAAGAATTTTCATAAAAAAAATTTGGAAAAGTGCCGTGGAAAGCCAAAAATTTTTTATAAGATCTGGAAAAGTGCCTTGAAAAGCCAAAAAAGAAAGTTTTTTTTTACAAAAATCTGGAAAAGTCCCGTGAAAAGCCAAAAATTCTTATAAAAAAAAGAATTGGAAAAGTGTCGTGAAAATCCAAAAATTTTTTTCATATGGGAAAAATTATAAAGAACTGAAAAGTGCAAAATTCCAAAAAATAAATTTAAAAAAAAAAAGATAGCGAAAAATTTTAATTTTCCAAAAATGCCACAAATTTCCAAGATAAAAATGTCGGAATAAAAAGAATCTTTTAAAATGTATTTAAATTGCCGGAAAAAAATATATATAATTTTCTTCCTAAAATATCTGTGAAAAAAGTGAATAATTTCTTTTATTTAAATTTGCAAAAAAAATTTTGTTAAGATTTCATAAAAAGTATAAAAAACCACCACCTTTTTCAAGATAAATGTGATCAAAAAAGTTATTAACAAAAGAGAATAATTATCAAAAGAGAATTATTAACGTAGTATATACATACACACGCACACACAATTGGTTACTCTTAAACATAACAGCTGAGTAATAATAATAATCATACTCTCTTTATTCTGCTTCTAATATAACTGTGAACGAAGAAAAAAAAACAACGAAAACAAGCACAGTGGGTCACATCAATAAAAAATTCTGTGAAAAATTTAAATTTACTGAGAAACGAAAATGACTGATATTAAAAGAATATTAAACGAATTAATTGTTCTCAATAAAGCAGAAAGTAATCTTAACATAAAAATATAATAAAGAAAACTACATTACAAGGAAAATACATAGCGACGAAAAAATTTATCAGCAGTTAAGAGGAGTTGGAATAAAGAGAAATTAATACAGTTGTAAAAGCATATAGTGAATTTAAAGCTCTTCGGTGGTGTGTTGTTTATTTTTATGTCAACTAAGGAAAAATAAAAAAATTAATTCTAAGATTTGTGAAATAAGTGATCAGAGATCTTAAAAATCCAAATCTCTTTGGATTAGGCAATTTAAGTGCACAGTGAAGAAAAAACAGGTCTACATAAAGTCTATTTGGAAATAATAAAAAAAAATTAAATTAAATTCTCGAAAGAAAATAGTTACTCTTTTTATAAAAAAAAATTTATTTTTGGCAAAATAAGAAATTAATAATAAGGCAAAAAGAAACCGAAATTTTTTTAAAACCTATTTTTTGGCACAAACTAACAAAAACATTCAAAAAAAAAGAAAATCAAATTAAAAAAAAGAAAGTTTTGGCACAAATTGGAAAAAATTTACAGCTTTCTATGGAATTTTCGGCAATTTAAAAAAAAAAAAA
>NC_060949.1:8733793-8745439 GCF_022045245.1 Lucilia cuprina
CTTTCCATTGTAGGGACAGCTTGTGATGAATAGCTTTAATTTTTTCCCATCGGTTGATTAATGATAAATTATCAGTTGTTTGTTCAGGAAAAGACATAATTGGACCACTTCGAAGGAAATGTGCGGGGGTCAAGGCAGTTAGATCGCTAGGGTCTTCGGATAACGAAGAAATCGGCCGCGAATTTAGAACTCCTTCAATTCGTGCTAATAACGTTGTGAACTTGGTCCTTCGAACCGGATCTGAACCAGTGACCTATGGATTTACAGTCCACTGCTCTACCAACTGAGCTATCTCAAAACTCAAATGAAGAAATAAGATCGTTTTAAAAATTTAACGTAGCCCAGGTGTCCTAATTTGAGGACCCCCCGCCGGGCCCCTGGTTGGCCTATAAGGTCCAAATTCAAAACCTAAACTCGACAACACCTCCTTTTTGTGCATACCAAATTTCATTAAAATCGGATTAACCGTTTAGAAGTTACCGAATTATTTCCCTCTTTTTTTTTCCTATACCACTGTGCGCTACCAGACAGTTCAAGTCGAGGTAATGTGATTGCTGATAAAGGGGCTACTTTTGTTTTGGCTACCAACAGATTGGAGAAGACGACTAAAGAAGACGTTTCTATGCGTATATAAATGGCAGCACAATAGGCTAATTTTGATTCGTCACAGAACCCATGTATTTGAATATTGTCCACGGGAGTGAACTGAATCCAACGAGGAATTTGGATTTCTTGAATTTTTTGTAAATCAGTGATAATTTCATTCCAGATTCGGAGAGAATCTGGACTTACCATATCATCCCAATCAATTTTTTCTAGCCATAGTTGTTGAATTAGAAGTTTTCCTTTGACCACTACTGGAGATATCCAACCGGCGGGGTCAAACAACTTGGCAACGGACGATACTATTTTTCTTTTTGTTATTTGAGATGCCTGAGGGATAGGCTCAAAGTAATAACTGAAGGAATCAGTTACTGCGTTCCAACGAATGCCAAGAGCTTTCATTGTACTAGCGTCGTGAAATTTGAGAAAGTCTGAATCATATAAGTCTTCTTTGGGAAAAGAAGTAAACAACTTGAAGGCTTTTTAAAACAACGTTATAACGGTTTAATTCTTTTCGTTAAGTTTAACATAAGTTTTTTATACAAAGTTAAGAATAGTGTTTACAATTCATTAAAAAATACGCGATTTTCATTTAACGAAAGAAAAGAAAGAAAACTTATAACTACTTATAATACTAAATACAATTCATTTATATAATTCATTTCATATAATTCATTTTAATACTAAAAAAAATACGTTATGTTAATTTATACATGGCGCCCCTCGTTGCACTTGTGCAAATTATGGTTCGGAGGAGGCGCATAGTACCACGGCTAAGGACCGGATCGCCTCGGACAGAATCCTTTGATGGGGAGCCGGTGGCTGGTTTTGGTTGTTGTTGGTGTGGTTGTTGGTGTGGTTGTTGGTGTGGTTGTTGGTGTGGTTGTTGGTGCGATTGTTGAGGTGGGTGTTGGTGCGATTGCGGCGGCGGATGGCGTGGTGCCTTATGCGGGTGGAGAACGTTCTGCTAGTGGTGCCATTTCTCAAGTTGGTGGAGCGGCGTTTTTTGCTGTTGTTGCCGTTTCTGGTGTGGCCTGAAGTGGTGGACCGGATGGCTGCCACTGCAGACACCCCATTCCGGACGGGTGAGCCGGTAGTCCTTGGTCGATCTCCCAGCCGTTCGTGCACACTACGTCTTACGTTGCGATTGCGTCTGTTGGGGTGCAGCAGCGTGTGTTGCAATTGTTGACAATATAGGCAGGTGTCACTGCTGCTGCATTCAGCCACGACGTGTGTCATTGCCAGACAATTAACGCAATAATGGAGGCTACGCGCTACCTGGTTCCGCTGAGTCGGCCCCATGGCCAGGAAACTCAGACAGAATCGGAGAGAGTGGTAGCGGTAGCACAGTTGGCACTGGTGAACGGCTGGGTTACGTGGACGTTGATTCGGCATGCTGGAAGTAGAAACAAATATTATTTAAGTGAACTATGCAAAGTTACAATGGAGAAATATCTGCAAAATGGGATAGAGATTGGGAGGATTGTATGTAATTATTAATGTAGATTAATTTACAATTGCTTTCTACTTGCCGCGAACCACATAATTACGAAATGACATTATTGGCTTAAGAATTATTATAGGGCAAGTAGCATAATTTCGTTATGGGACGAGTTATAGTCCCGTTTTGATTCCGAACGTCTACTACTCGTACGTAATGATCAGTACCACTATGAACCTTTTCAATTCGACCTAGCCGCCACTCGCAAGGGGGCAAAAGATCATCCATTACTACCACGAAGTCACCTATTTTTAAATTGGGAGTAGAAAATTTCCATTTATATCTTTTATGCATGGATTTTAAATATTCTTCTTTCCATTGTAGGGACAGCTTGTGATGAATAGCTTTAATTTTTTCCCATCGGTTGATTAATGATAATCGATTTTCAGGTATTATTTTTTAAACTGTAATGATTTTTACCCCTATAGGTCACTTTAATATGTAGCTTATTAAAGTGACCTATTGAGGAAAAATTCATTACATAAGGATACGTTAGAAATATTAGGTAGAATATCATAACCTTTAAAAAATAATTTAATTTAAGTACCTGTAATTAATATATAAGACAGGTTTATATCTGTTTGTAATTATTTGTAATTTTCTAACCATGGCGATCGTACTAAAAAAAATGATTTGTGCTCATTTTATTTGAACACTCTTCAGCTCCTTTTCAAGATAAAGTGAACTTCTTATTGAAATATATTGAAACTGCACATAAAAATAAAGTGGATAAAACTGATATATGTAAAATTGAAAATTTTATAAAATCAGTTGATATAAAACTGAAGAGTGTTCGGTATTCCATTGCTAAATTTCGATCGAAATTTTCTGATTGGCTGGATGAATGTGTAGAAGTTGCTATTTGCGTATCAACTGTTGGTGCTCCTGTAAGCAGTATGAGGATTTGAGCTCAAAATCTAAGAGGAAAAGGTTATCAACTTCACTAGAAACCTTATCTAACGAAGAAGTTTCGGACACTTTTAAAGCAATGTTAAGAAAAGAAAAACAGCCTTTGGATGCCATAAAAATTGCAAATATTTTCCAACCGCATCACCAAGACGACTGAAAAGATTGTAAAGAGTATACCCACACCATCATCTGATACAACGTTCACTGAGGAAGAAGCTATTGCGCTTATGTTGCAGCTGGGATTAAGTCGTGATAACTACATAACGTTAAGAAAGGCGCTATCTGAAAAAGGAGTGGATGTTTTACCATCATATGACAAAATAAATGAAAAGAAGAAAAGCATTATACCACCTCCTATTGAAATAACTGATCGGAAGGCTGTTATTGGACTCGGCGCTCTACTCGAAAATACTGCTTTAAGGATTGCTTCTGACTTTTCTTCAGACCAACTAAAAAAAAAAATTCTTGTGATCTTCAACTCATTTGTAAGTGGGGATGTGATGGATTATCAGCACTCTCGGAATATAAACAAATCAACACAAGTGAATCATCTTCCGAGTATAAAAGTGTATTTATGGCATCGCTAGTTCCATTAAGAATTCGAAAGTATGCTGACAGCGATTCTCCATCAACCAGTTTCGATGATATTTGGAAGAATTCGACTCCAGGATCCAACGCTTTTTGTAGGTCAATAAGCTTTGAGTATATAAAGGAATCCAAAACAACAACGCAAGATTTGATAAATCGTATTGAAGCAGAAATTAAAAACTTGGAACCTATAACAATCGAATCGAAATAGAAAATTATTCGTTTAACATGTCCTATGATTTAAAACTTACAATGATTGATGGGAAAGTTGGAAATGCCATTACGGGAACATCATCTACTTGGTACTGCTACATATGTGGTGATAAAAAATCAGAATTTTCGAATATTTCCAAGCAAAGATCAATAAATGAGGAAACATACAATTTGGAATATCCCCCCTACATGCTCGCATACGATTTCTGGAACATTTTCTACATTTAGCATATGATTTAAAGTACAGAAGCATACCGGAAAATGCAAACAAAAGTGCAAATAACAATAAGGAGTTAATGGAAATGAGAGCCAGTGAGAAACGAAGAATTCAAGAGGAATTTAAAAAGCGGATGGGATTAAATATTGATAAACCACTCACAGGATATGGAAGCACAAACGATGGTAATACCGCTAGACGTTTTTTTAAACATTTTGAAACTACTTCCGAAATAACCGGAATTAGTATGGATTTACTGCAAAAGGTCAATATTATTCTAATGGCGATAAATAGCAAGCATAAAGTGAACGCAACAAAATTTGGAGAGTATTCTACAAAAGTTCTAAATTACTTTTGGAATTATATCCCTGGAAAGAAATGACACCTACAGTTCACAAGATATTATGTCATGGAAGGTCATCATAGAACATAATATTCTGCCTTTAGGAGAGCTTACAGAAGAACCCCAAGAATCGAGGAATAGAGACTTTAAGCATATTCATCAGTTTAGCTCAAGGAAGTGTTCTAGGCAGTCTCAAAATGAAGATATTTTTAATAATCTGATTCTATCTTCTGATCCTGTTTTATCTACTATAAGGAAACGTTGGATTTGCTACAAAACGTTAGCATTTGAAAATATTCATGAATTTAAAGATTTACTTTATCTTTTAGATATGGACTACTGTGATACCGATTATTTTACAAAATTATATTAATTTATAAAAAAAATAAATAAAGACTATTTTTATATAAAATAAATACTTGTTAATTTTTTTTAGGGATAAAGAATAAAAGATTAATCGTAAAAAGTGGCTGTAAAAATTCATAAAAATTTAGGTAGTAAAACATGCCTAACAAATGTATGGATGAAAATAATAGTACTAGGTAAATTCTCTAAAAGATGTTGAGTTTTCCCTAATTAATTTGTCACTTAAAAAACATTAGGTAGGCATGTTATATATCAATGGAAAGGTAATTTTGTCTATTTTTCAAAACTGTATATAATTTTTGAAAAATAAAAAAATTCGCGGAATACTTTTTAAAAAAAATTAAAAAATGTTTTTTATTCAGTTTTTGCGAAGATACAAATTTTTCAAATTGCAATAAAAATTTTATTTATGAATATTTTTTGATGAAATTTTACAGTTAGGTAGATTTTTTTACTCAAAATCCAAAAATTAAATAAAAATTTCGAATTTTCTGATTAGAAATCCGGAATTCCCAAAAAAGTTTTAAAAAATCCCAAAAATGGGATTTTTTGGTTTTTTGCCTATTATATCCATACCAGGGGCGGGGTTATCGAAACCCGTTACAAAAATGATTAAGAACATATGGGGGTCATATAAAACAGGTCACTATAATTTGATATCGACTATGCGATTTGAGAATTTTTGCTCAAAATTGAATTTTATATAAAAAATAGGGTTTTTTTGGATGGATCTGGTCCCCTCGGTATCAAAAATTTTTAGGTTTTGTTTCATTTATCATATTTTATGTAAAGTCAGCTTTTCAAAA
The DNA here is from genome assembly GCF_022045245.1 of Lucilia cuprina. Lineage (NCBI taxonomy): Eukaryota > Metazoa > Arthropoda > Insecta > Diptera > Calliphoridae > Lucilia > Lucilia cuprina. Next base: position 8,739,340 of record NC_060949.1, read on the forward strand.
AGTATAAATTCTATATACATCTTCTTAGAAACTTTTTAGATAACTTAAAAAGAAAAAGATACTTTTTTCCCCAAAAAATGGCAAAAAATTGCCTTTTTTTAAATTAAAATGCCTATAACTTTGGACGCAGTCATGATTTTTACATAATTCTTTCACTGCTTGATATATAGACTTGTTGTTAAGCGAATAAAAAAAGAAATGGCGAAAATCGGGAATATTTGGACCCGCTATTATCAAAAAACTAAAGTAAGGACGGTAAAAATTTTAAAATTTTAATTTTCAAATGCGAATATCTCCTAAACTATAAGAGATAATTTACTGCTACGACGACATTTTTTATAGTGCTCGATGAGAAGATTCTATATACGAATTTTTTTTTAAATCGGAACTCAAATGAAGAAATAAGATCGTTTTAAAAATTTAACATAGCCGAGGTGTCCTAATTTGAGGACCCCCCGCCGGGCCCCTGGTTGGCCTATAAGGTCCAAATTCAAAATTTAAACTCGACAACACCTCCTTTTTGTGCATACCAAATTTCATTAAAATCGGATTAACCGTTTAGAAGTTACCGAATTATTTCCCTCTTTTTTTTTTCCTATACCACTGTGTGTCGTTGATAAAGATTAAGAATAAAATTGGGCCAAGATGACTTCCTTGTGGAACACCAGATGTAACCAAAAAAGTTTTAGAGGTTGACGTTTTAAATTTTACGGATTGTTTTCTAAATAATAGATACGATTTAAACCAGCTTAAACTATCGACATAACTATCGTTAAATCCTAAAAGCTCCATTTTTTTAGCAACAGTAGGTGATTTACTTTGTCAAAAGCTTTGCTAAAATCGGTGTAAATAACATCGGTATGTTGACCATTCACAACTCCTTCATTAACTAAAGTTGTTAGCTGTAGAATATTTGTCATAGCAGAGAATATTTGCGAAAACCACGTTGAAGGGGTGTCAATAGGGGAGAAACTTGGTGAACCAGTGAATCGGTTATATATTTTTCGAACAGCTTTAGGATTGCGCTAAGTTTAGCTATGCCTCTGTAGTTTATTACATTTGATTTGTTTCCAGACTTAAATAAAGGGATATAAAAGATTTTTTCCAAATTCTAGGAAAATAACCATATTTTAACGATTTATTAAACAAAATGGATAAAGGAAATGGCAGAGAATGTGCGCAATTTATTAATATGCAGCTTGGTATACCATCCGGAGCATATGCGAATGATGATTTAAAACTTTTTAAACATTTAACGATGTGGGTAGTATCAATTAAACATGATGAAATTTGTTGATTTGACTGAATATTAAATGGATGCATAGTGCTATCATCGTATTGGGAATTTAGAGTAAGTAGTGGCAAAATAATCCGCGAATAAGTTGCTGATTTCCGACTCATTACTAGACTCATTTTTTAAATACTTCATAACTTTCGGGGTCCCGCATGTTTTCCTTTTTGAATTAACAGTTTCCAGTTTCAAGCTAAAATTTAATTTGTCCAGCTAAATAAAATATTTTTAGTACACTGCAATAATTATACCCCTACACCACTTTAGTGGGAAGGGGATATTGGATTTGTGATGATGTTTGTAACATACCAAAAATATTCATCCTAGACCCACCTTAAAGTATACCAATCGGCTTAGAATTGTTTTCTGAGTCGATTAAGCTATGTCCGTCCGTCCGTCTGGCTGACCATGTAAACCTTGTGCGCAAAGTACAGGTCGCAATTTTCAAGATAATTGGATGAAATTTGGCACGCACGTTTTATTTGACCCAAGGAAGAAGCCTATTGAAAATGGCTTCGTCCTTGTGTCAAATAACCTTTTCGGGGGTTAAAAGAACCCCCGAAAAGATATATCGATAAAATACAGCACAACTAAGTTTTATAGAAGTCTTGATGACCCTGCCAAATTTCATAATGATCGGGCCCCATTTGACCCTACTCCCATACAAAGTCCTCTTCAGAAAATTACTTGAATGTCCCAAATTAACTTATAAACACAAATATCGCGATGAAATTCAGCACAATAAAATATTATGCAAACATAAATATATTCAGAAAATTTTATCGGGCTTGGTCACATTTGCCCCTAGCCCCCATATAAAGCCCCTTTTAGAAAATTATGTTTTCATCCATAAATTGCTTAAATGTATCGGAACAAGGGAATATTGAAGATAAATGCTTTATTATGAAAAATAAATCACATTTAATATTCATAACTGGTGTAGGGTATCATATGGTCGACCACGCCCGACTATACTTTCTTACTTGTTTTTATGTAATCTTTGTCAAATCATGTTAGCCAACTCTGATTGTACATTTGTTATACAACTATTTTATAATTTCCCTCTTCTATCATCATGTCTCAACACTTGAACAGCTGAATGTCGTAATAAATATTAGGTCTGTTCGCATACTCGATAGTTTGTAACAATTTGCAACAATTCCGTTCGCGTACTTTCGAAAACTTGCAACGAGAGAGTAAGAGAGCGGTAAAAATTACAGTTCGTTGATAGAGAATTTTTTGATTTTACTGAATATTTTTCCCCAGTAAACAATATCCAACTTATATTTACAACAAATGTTTGATTTATGAATATGTAAACAAACCAAAGAAATCAAAAATTTGGTAAATTTTAAATTTTTTGAAGGAAATATATAAATTAATAACACACGAATATTAAAAAATTATTTGTAATTATATTTATTTTAAATTTATTTATCATAAATTAGTTTTTAAAAGAGTTTATTTGTGATGAAAAATCATAACAAATATTGTCAATCTAGCGTTTTTAAAACAATTTAGTTTGTCTTTCTCTTAGCGATTTTGTGTAAATTTTTATTTTAATAATATGTTTGTATCATGAAATTTTAAAACAATAATATATTTTTAATGATACTACATGTTTTGTTAACTTTAAATATCCATTTATTTATAGGAAAAATCAAAGTTACAATTATTTGTAACGGAATTGGTATATGAGAACCCCTGCATATTTTTGGTGTATCACTGTGAAACTATTTAACAAAACCAAAATTAGCATTGTCTCAGTATTTTTTTATGTCCAGTTTTTTTTGATTTGTCCAGGGAACAAAATTGCGTTTTCTCAAAACTCAGGATATAATATCCCAGATTCCAGATGTGATGGAGAAAATATGAAGTAATATTCGAACTGATTAATCTTATAGAAGCGACTAACATAGTCTCATAGTATCAGTGGTAACCAATAGTAAATTTAATTCAATTATTTGCAATCATATATTTTATTAGTCAAAGGGTACTAAATAAATACAAATTGTATAAACTAGTGTTTTTGATGTTCTCAACATCAAATGCTATGTGTCTTTTTGTTTATAAAGCAATCAAAATTACATTACATTTACAAAGAAGCCATCTATGTCCCAGATAACTGAAGTAGCGTAGTCACGCACCTATTCGCAAGCAGAGTTCAGTTTCACCTCGACGTTTCACCCCGTACCTTGTTTGAAGAATAATTAGATTCCACAACTCTAAAAACTGACTTAATATTTTATCATATTCAACCACCAGTGGATGATAATTCTAAATTAGGGTGAGTCAGCAATAGAGATTTTCATTCAGGACAAGGAGAGTAGATAAGCACCTTTAATAATGAAATGAATTACATTATTACTTCGTAGAAACCAAAAATCTAGTCTTATTGAACAAAAGTTATATTATTCAGTATTTTTTACATATGATTTATCAAAAAAAAATTGTAGAATTAAAAGAGAACGAAATTCCCATTAAAGAAAATATATATATATATATATATATATATATATATATATATATATATATATATATATATATATAATATATATATATATATATATATATATATATATATATATATATATATATATATATATATATATATATATATGGGGAATTTGTTATTAAAATATTTATTTGAAATAAATAAATATTTTGCAACTTATAATTTCTCAAGGAATGAGAAACTATAAGTTGATGAGGATTTGTTACTTGAGAAAAGAAAGAAAGAAAAAAAGCCAAAAGAATTAGTTTTTTTTATTTTAAACAATTTATTTGGTTTAGCACGAGATGCTTACCCTTTGACTGTTGGTTTTGAACAAGAACATTAATTTTATATTTTAAAGCCTTGAAGGCTTTTTTGAACAACGTTATAACGGTTTAATTCTTTTCGTTAAGTTTAACATAAGTTTTTCATACAATATTAAGAATAGTGTTTACAATTCATTTAAAAACACGCTATTTTCATTTAAAGAAAGGAGAGAAAACTTATAGCTACTTATAATACTAAATACAATTCATTGGTATAATTCATTTCATATATATAATTCATTTAAAATACAAAAAAAAAAAAATACATTATGTTAATTTATACAATATATAATTTATTTGTGTTATTTATTTCAATATTTATTTAGCAAATTTTATGTCATTTGTTTTCTTATTTTTTATTTTTTGATTTATATTGTTTATTTTTTTATTTTTTATTATTTATTTATATTAATAATATTATTTATTATTTAATAATAAATATTATTTATTTCATTTATTTATGTCATTTAATTTATTATTTATTTAGAGACAATTATGTTACTATTTAATAATTGTATTACTTGTTTTATTATTTATTTTATTTATTTAGTAACATTTAATTCCAACTAGAACGTTTGATTGATTAAATCAAATATGTCAGTAATAGTGAATTAAACGTTCATACTATTCGTTTAACGGGAATTTCGTTCTCTTTTAATTCTTCAATTTTTTTTTATAAATCATATGTAAAAAATACTGAATAATATAATTTTTGTTCAATAAGACTAGATTTTTGGTTTCTACGAAGTAATAATGTAATTCATTTCAAGGTCAAACTACTGACCTCCGTGTGAATCTCACACGAGATCATGTGTGTGAAGTGTAACGGTAATTAGAGTATAACGATATTTTCGTAATAATTTTTGGATATTAAAGGTACTTATCTACTCTCCTTGTCCTGAATGAAAATCTCTATTGCTGACTCACCCTAATTTAGAATTATCACCCACTGGTGGTTGAATATGATAAAATATTATGTCAGTTTTTAGAGGTGTGGAATCTAATTATTCTTCAAACAAGGTACGGGGTGAAACTGAACTCTGCTTGCGAATAGGTGCGTGACTACGCTACTTCAGTTATCTGGGACATAGATGGCTTCTTTGTAAGTGTAATGTAATTATGATTGCTTTATAAACAAAAAGACACATAGCATTTGATGTTGAGAACATCAAAAACACTAGTTTATACAATTTGTATTTATTTAGTACCCTTTGACTAATAAAATATATGATTGCAAATAATTGAATTAAATTTACTTTTGGTTACCACTGATACAATTTTAACTACTTGCGAGATTCCTACCTTGCAGTGATGAAAACAATGTAATTATTTAATCTGATCAATATTATTTAGATTCAAATATCACTTTCAGTATTTTTAAATTTTTATGTCGAACACTGTTACAAGGTAACTTTTTTATACTTTGGATTGTTCTGACTACTCAACACGTAATAAGCAATCATAATCCTTACATGTGAGCTTATGATCCTAACGGTGACGTTCTTCAGTAACGTTCAAGTACACTGTAAGGTTATTTGATCTGTTGGTGAAATTTGAATGCAACCTCATAGTTAGGGTTGCCAGATTCGGATTCGCATAAAGCTGGACATTGGGCTTTAAAAAGCTGGACAAAACAAAAAAATAAAACTGGACATAAAAAAATACTGAGACAATGCTAATTTTGGTTTTGTTAAATAGTTTCACAGTGATACACCAAAAATATGCAGGGGTTCTTATATACCAATTCCGTTACAAATAATTGTAACTTTGATTTTTCCTATAAATAAATGTATATTTAAAGTTAACAAAACATGTAGTATCATTAAAAATATATTATTGTTTTAAATCTTCATGATACAAACATATTATTAAAATAAAAATTTGTAGCATACAACTGATATGATGGTGTCAGAGTTCTCTCTTGTCTCTACTAAAGCAGCCAGCACGCAACTAGTTTCCGGCTTCTATCTCGTCGGCAATCGGGAGGAT
>NC_060949.1:8745539-8747086 GCF_022045245.1 Lucilia cuprina
CGCTCATAGTATCAAAATACGCGTACACTATTGTGAAAATATAAAACAAACATGTGTAGGATGTGTAGGTTCGTACAAATGAGTTATAATCATGTGATAAGTTCGAACTTTTACTTAAAAACAGCATTTTTGCTTTGTAACCAGAGTACGGCGCTACACAACACGATCGTAAACGAACCTGTTAACAAGAGCGTAAAAAAACAAAAATTATATTTAGTTGTTTCAAAGCATTCAATAAAGCATGTTGATGTCGTTTTTTTAAATTACTCAATTACAAATTATGAAATTTATTACAAATTATGGAATACATATGAGTAAAAAATATGAAAATATTTTATAGCCATTGATTATTTGCATTTTGTCGATTAAAAGTAAACTTAAATTGTATTAACTGTATTTTATACTTGTAACAATGCGTTTTGTTTAAATTAACACAAATTTAATAAAATCACTCATAAGTTGTCTCGAAACATTTCGAAACAAATCATACATTATTCCGATTTGTTTTTCACTCTTAACTCTATTGTCTCTGTTTCTTTTATATTCGTTTGCTTTGAAACATGTATTTTTGTGTGTAGATGATCAACTGCTTTTTAAACATCGGCCGCACTACAGACAGTATTATTTAGGCGTCTTAACGAATTTATAATATTCTCTCAGTTGACTGGGAGAATATCTTTGACGACAAGAGTTACGACGATGCAGTATTCTTTGCTGCCATTTCTCCAGCATTTGCCTTTGATTGCTTCTTTTGCAGAGTTTACTACAATCTTGATTGCATCTATAGTTGATCTACATTTTCGGAAACCAAATTGGATGTCTAATAATCCTACTACAGAGTCAATATGCTCCTGCAATCTATGGCAGACAATGCTCTCCAGTAACTTTTCGCACAGCGGTCGATATGACCATGGCTCATCTAATGGTTTCCCATCCTTGGGTAAGAGAAGTAGCTTTTGTCTCTTCCAAATTGATGGGAATGATCCTTGTCTCAGGCAGGTGTTGATTAGATGTAACACATTATCTGCACTACATTTTACAACCTCTTTAGGGACTAGGTTTGGAATACCGTCAAGTCCTGGTGCTTTTTTGTCCACAAATTTTGAAATCGCTAGCTGTACCTCTTGCAAGGTAACAAGCGGGAAATTGAAACTATCTCTATAGTTACATGTGGCCAACGACGTGGGCATTCTTTAGTGGGAAAAGGTGGGTTACTATTTTACTAAGAACTTTTTATTCTGTTAGTGTTGGTGAACACATACATTTAAGTTTCTTCATTACAAGCTTGTATGCTAGTCCGAAGGGACTGTTGTCTACGTCGTCACAGATTGTTATGAAGCTTGCTCTTTTACTTCTCCGAATTTCAGTCTTGAGTGCCTTTTTCTTTGTTTTAATGATCTGGTGGTATGTATCATTTTCCGGTCTACTGCGAGTTCTTTTATAGTCATTCCTTTCACTAATACATTCTTTACGTAGTTTAGTTATTCCACCAATAAACGGGAACTTTATTGATTCTGCGTTTCCTCTTCTTCATAGCGGCCATGTTA
>NC_060949.1:8747186-8754159 GCF_022045245.1 Lucilia cuprina
GATAGATAGATAGATAGATAGATAGATAGATAGATAGATAGATAGATAGATAGATAGATTGAGAAAAAGGAAAATATCAGCATATGATGTCAGGTAGAGATACAATATGAGTAGGGTTACCAGCCTGGTTAAAATTGGTCCATTATTTCACCATAGTACAGAACTCCCCGAAAAGGTCTTCTGAGCTCATAATTATGTTAAATATACAGATATATCGATAAAATACGGCACGACTAAGTTTTATAGTAGTCTTGATGACCCTGCCAAATTTCATAAAGATCGGGCCCCATTTGACCCTAGTCCCATACAAAGTCCTCTTCAGAAAATTACTTGAATGTCCCAAATTAACTTATAAACACAAATATCGCGATGAAACTCAGCACAATAAAATATTATGTAAATATAAATTTTATTGGGCTTGGTCCATATTTGCCCCTAGCCCCCATATAAAGCCTCTTTCAGAAAATTAGTTTTTCATCCATAAATTGCTTAAATGTATCGGAACAAGGGAATATTGAAGATAAATGCTTTATTATGAAAAATAAAGCACATTTAATATTCATAACTGGTGTAGGGTATCATTTGGTCGACCACGCCCGACTATACTTTCTTACTTGTTTTTATGTAATCTTTGTTAAATCATGTTAGCCAACTATGATTGTTCATTTGTTACACAACTATTTTATGATTTCCCTCCTCTATCATCATGTCTCAACACTTGAACAGCTGAATGTCGTAATAAATATTAGGTCTGTTCGCATACTCGATAATTTGTAACAATTTGCAACAATTGTTATTGGATTCCGTTCGCGTACTTTCGAAAACGAGAGAGTAAGAGAGCGGTAAAAATTACAGTTCGTTGATAGAGAATTTTTTGATTTTACTGAATATTTTTTCCCCAGTAAAAAATATCCAACCTATATTTACAACACATGTTTGATTTATGAATATGTAAACAAACCAAAGAAATCAAAAATTTGGTAAATTTTAAATTTTTTGAAAGAAATATATAAATTTATAACTCACGAATATTAAAAAATTATTTGTAATTATATTTATTTTAAATTTATTTATCATAAATTAGTTTTTAAAAGAGTTTATTTGTCATGAAAAATCATAACAAATCAATATAATATTTTTAATGATACTACATGTTTTTTAACTTTAAAATCATATCCGCGGATAGAGAGGCAGATAAAAAATCACCACTACACACACACTATTGGCATTTTTTCATTGAAATTGCACTGAAAAAAAAATTTGGTTATTTTTAATTTTGCATTACTGTAAATGCGAATATTTATAAACAATGTGTAATCAATGTACTTAAGAATGATAATTTCTTCACATAAAACGACATTTCTAATTAAAATGTACAAAAAAAAGTATGAAACAAGATTAACTTATTTACTTTCATTGTTATGCATTCTAGAAAATTATTTAGAGTGTACGTTGTTTTTGTAAATTATGCTCTTGCAAGTTGTTTTTGTTTTTTCAAGTTATGTTTGCAATTTCTTTAACAAAGCGACATCAACCTGCTTTGTTAAATGCTGTCAAGCAACTAAATAAAATATTTGTTTTTTGATGCTCTTGTTTAGAGGTTCGTATGCGATCGTGTTGTGTACATGTAATTTGCCGAAAATCTTCATTGTCAGAACAATGCTAGCGCCGACGTCTGCTTTAAATATCCATTTATTTATAGGAAAAATCAAAGTTACAATTATTTGTTTTTTAGTGTTTTGTTAGCGATTGAGATTTCAGCAAAAGGGCATTACCATAATTGTTTATAAAAATAATTTGATTTCACGTATTTTTTGGATATTTTTTTGATTGAGAGTAAATTAAAAATTACTCTATATCATAAAGTTACTGTATATTTCTTACAGGAAAGTACGCGAAAAGAACTATTATTGCGAGCGATAGTAAATTTCTTTACATACAGCTTATGATTTAAAGTACAGAAGCATACCGGAAAATGCAAACAAAAGTAAATAACAAATAATGGAAATGAGAGCCAGTGAGAAAAGAAAAACTCAAGAGGAATTTAAAAAGCGGATGGGATTAAATATTGATAAACCACAGGGTATGGAAGCACAAACGATGGTAATACCGCTAGACGTTTTTTTTAAACATTTTGAAACTACTTCCGAAATAACCGGAATTAATATGGATTTACTGCAAAAGCTCAATATTATTCTAATGGCGATAAATAGCAAGCATAAAGTGAACACCTACAGTTCACAAGATATGTCATAGAAAGGTCATCATAGAACAGAATATTCTGCCATTAGGAGAGCTTACAGAAGAACCGCAAGAATCGAGGAATAGAGACTTTAAGCATATTCATCAGTTTAGCTCAAGGAAGTGTTCTAGGCATCTCAAAATGAAGATATTTTTATACCCACCATCAAAAGAGATGGGGGTATATTGTTTTTGTCATTCCGTTTGTAACACATTGAAATATTCGTCTAAGACCCATAAAAGTATATATATTCTGGGTCCTTATTAGATTCTAAGACGATCTAGCCATGTCCGTCCGTCTGTCTGTCTGTCTATCGCCAATAACTGACTAACAAAAGCATTAATAGCGCTGTAATTCGGCACAAACAAACATTTTTATGGGACATAAATCTTTTCATAGATTTTCATAAGGATCGGTCCATAATTGACCCTACCCCCCATACAAAGTACCCTTCAGAAAATGACTTTATCGTTCACAACTGACTAACAGAAGCATCAATAGCGGTGTAATTCGGCACAAACATTTTTATGGTGACATAAATCTCTTCGTAGAATTTTATAAGGATCGGTTCATACCCTACACCCACTAAAGTGGTGTCGGCTCAAGCAACTAAATATAGTTCGGCGGCGGCTAAGCTCCGACTCGAATCCGGTCGACTTCGACCTCTGATTCATTGCTGACGTGAACGTAGATTTTGATTTTGTTTATCGTAAAAAAAATTGTTTTAAAAAGCACTTGGAAAAAAATTGTGTTAGTTTTAAATTTCAAACTTACATTATTCGCATAAAAAATTATTGTACAATAACTCACAATCTACTCTCATATAATTGAAAACGTTTTAAATACTTTTTTCTATCCATTAAAAAATATATTTGCAAAACAAAAGGGAAAATTATTTATTTAAACAAAAAATGCAATCATATTTTTTTGCTGTGTATTTTTTGTATGTTTGGATTCCAATACACAGCTGAATAAAACCAAATACATCTACACACGCACATGTACATCTTTATCCAATTCACTGTGTTGTTGTTGCTTTTTTAACAAAGCATGAAAAAATGAGGCTTTTTTGATGAAATTTTTAGAGGTTGTCTCGGATTTTTGCTCATCTCCGTTATTTATAGACCGATTTTGCTGATTTTCGGATCTCGCCCGATATCTGGGGACCTCCGTCTGTCTGTCTGTTGAAATCAGTTTTTAGAGGACTCCAGATATCGGCGAGATCCGAATCTTCAATAATTCTATTAGACATGCTTTCGAGAAGATCGCTATTTAATATCAGCAAAATCGGTCGGTAAATAACGGAGATATGAGCAAAAATCCGAGGCAACCTCTGAAAATTTCATCAAAAAATTTTTAAAAAAGCAACAGTGTTTACTGTATATAGAAAAAGATGTACACGTGTGTGTGTAGATCAGTCAGGAGCAAAACTGAAATTCTAATGCACGCGTGCATAGTCAAGAAATTCTGCTGACGCTTTTTGACACACCTATACTATAAGCTTGTGTGTATTAGTGTGTCTGTGTTTTACTAAAATGATCACTTGTTTGTTGCTTTGTTACGATCTCAGAGATCAAAATCAAGTCAGTTGCTGTTCAGCTTTTGTAGAAGCAAGATCACGTTGCGGATTTTTTTATGCTTATGATTTTTTCTCTTTTATTACACCTAGCAAAATGTTTGATATAAATTGGGAAAATGATTTCTTTTTTATAGAAAACATGGACGGTGAGGCACAATGCGTCGTATGCTATAAAATTATATGTAGAAAAGCTTTATTTTTTTGAAAAGACATTATGAAACTTGCCATGGACCCTAAATGACCTTAGGGGACATGACAGAAAAGTAAAGTTGTTGCAATTAAAAGCAGAGTTTTTCTTAAAATTTATAATTAATGAAACAACAGCAAATAATTGCAACAATCTTTCTTTAAATAGCCAAAAAAAATCATTGCCTCATAAAAAGGCATCTTATGTAGTTGCTTTATCGTTAGCAAAACAATGTCGCCCATTTGAGGATGGCATTTTTTCTTAAATTTAACTACAGATATTTTGAGTTGTTTTGGAGAAAAATGCCATGAAACTCTGCCAGGATATACCATTATCTCGTCGTACTATAACAAGAAGAACGGAAAATATAAGCAAATTTATTCAAATGTCAGCAAAAGAATTGCAAATATTTTTCGATTTCTCTAGATGAGAGTACGGATATCAATAATATTTGCCAGTTAATTATTTCTATTAAAACAGTTAATGCAAATTTAGAGTGCTTCGAAGAAATGTTTGAAGTGGTTTCACTTCATGGTCATGTAACAGGACAAGTTCTGTATGATGCATTAGATGTTAATGTTTTTGCATTTGCTGACAAAAATAAATTAGCCTCAATATGTTCGGATGGAGCAAAGGTAATGAGAGGCAATAATAAAGGACTTTTGGGCATTTTAAACAAAAATGGAATAAATTGCCCAGCATTCCATTGTGTCATACACCAACAAGCTCTTTTCTCCAAAGAGTTGGGTATGAAAAATACAATGGATGTTGTTGTAAAAATAATAAATATATTAAGAGGGGGGCACAATTCTCTGACACACAGAAAATTTAAAGATTTTCTAGAAAACCTTAATTCGGATTATGGAGATTTACTTTTATATACCGAAGTCCGTTGGCTAAGTCGAGGCAAAAGTTTGGAAATACTTTTCCATTTAAGAAAAGAAGTACTCGAATTTTTAATAACTTTATCCAATAAAGATACAAAACACCTTACTAATTGCCTTGAAAATCCCGACTTTCTATTAGATTTCGCATTTTTATGTGATATTACCGAGATATTAAATGACCTTAATTTATGCCTGCAAGGTAAAAATATAAAAAATATTTCATTTGAATAGAATTATTCACCAATTTAGTACAAAATTAGATCTCTTAATAAATCAATTAAAAAATAATAGTATATCAAATCTTAAGAAAACTTCATCAATATTCATAGAATTTAATTTTAATACTTTTGATTGTATTCAGAAATACGCCAAAATAGTTGAGTCCATAAAAAGGAATTACAATGACAGATTTCAAGACTTAAAATTTATAAAAAAAAACAATAGAAATACATGATAAAACTCTTTCCCTTTATTCCATTTTTGTTTAAAATGCCCAAAAGTTCATGAGTTTTTCTCGTCGTAAAAAGTATTTGCAATAGAAAACAAATTTCAAAACTTTTCTCAGTGTACCAGATGATACAAAATATTTCAATTTAAAAAACGAAATATATAAGCTATATTCCATGTTTGACACCACATATAACTGTGAGGTGGCATTCTCAAGTATGAAACTGATTTTAAGTAAATTGCGGAATAGGTTAACCGATCAACACATTGGTGACTTATTGCGTATTAAGGAATATAAAGGAAACATTGATTTGGATAGATTAGTTGAACTTTAAATTAAGTTTAGTTAATATCTCGGTAATATCCCTTAAAAGTTCGAAATCGAATAGAAAGACGTGATTTTCTTAATGATATTTCAGTAGTTTTATTTAATACTACTTTTTAAAAATACTACTACTTTTCTTAAATGAAAAACTCTTTCCCTTTATTCCATTTTTGTTTAAAATGCCCAAAAGTTCATGAGTTTTTCTCGTCGTAAAAAGTATTTACAATAGAAAACAAATTTCAAAACTTTTCTCAGTGTACCACCATTTTGTTATAACGTGCAGTCATCTCTCTGCTGCTTAACGCACACAAATATACACATGGTGGTATGTGTTTGCCCATGACTGGTCTAGTGTTATATATGTACAATTGTATTTATTTTTCGTTAAGTTTTGCAAATTTACAATATTGTTTCAGTTATCTATCTATCTATCTATCTATCTATCTATCTATCTATCTATCTATCTATCTATCTATCTATCTATCTATCTATCTATCTATCTATCTATCTATCTATCTATCTATCTATCTATCTATCTATCTATCTATCTATCTATCTATCTATCTATCTATATATCTATCTAGTTTATTAGTTATAACTTCCTCAAATATACCAGTATGAACACTACATATGTTAACATATTACGAAAACAAATCATACTACCAAAGAAGATTTGTATCGGTTCACAATTGGTCATAGCCCCCATATAAGGTCCACTTCCAAAATCATATTACTTGTGTGCTCTTGTGAAAGGGGCCTTAGGATAAATTATTTTTATTGACGTAGTCTGTACTAGTTTTTCCCCTTTCTGATTTATGTTTTAAAAAATGCCTATTAATGCTTTTCAAGACAGTCTTAAAGTGTTAGGTTCAAATTTCATAAATTTCAATTCAGTCGTTGTAATAAGACATAATTGCATAAAAAATGTAGCAAAAATACAAATATTTCTTTTGCAGTTTAATTTGTCAAAAATATTGATATTTATAAATTCAAAATTAATATTCCACAAAAAAATTCGTTCCTTTTATCTTTTAAATTTTTAGGGAATAAGGGGGTAAGTTTCTTAGTTAAAAAAAATTACCGCGTTCGTATTTCGTCCCTTTTGGATTTTTTGGAATAATGATATAACCAATTAAAGATACATTTCTGTTAAAAATTTCTTAAAGTCGGCCCAGCCATTTAGGAGTGGATCTTATGAATAACACGAAACTCCCCTTTTTATCCATTTCAATTGACTTTTTCTAAAATATATCTTTTGACTGATTACAAAAAATACTTCTCAAGTATTTCCATATTTCCTAAAAAG
>NC_060949.1:8754259-8759259 GCF_022045245.1 Lucilia cuprina
TTGTATATTTTTTTTTTGCTTTTCAAAAAAGCTATACATCTGAAAACCTGCTCTAGCTTAACCTCTGACACGTTTTTTTGTGTTTTCGCACGGTTTACGAGGGTTGCCTAAACGCCTTATGTCAGATAATGGTATAAACGATCTCGCTAGTAGATCGTTGCGGAAATAATCTCTCTTATTTCTTAAAAAATCCGCAGAAGATATAAGTTAAAAAAAGACTATTTCCCCTATGTCCGAAGATTCTGAAGATTTACAAGCCCTAACTCCTGGTCACTTTTTAAGATAAGCTGAAGTTTGCCCCTGAACTGCCTTCAGAGAATTTGTTGGAAATAAACCGCTGGGAGCGGCTCAAAGCTTTCCATTATCGCCTAAGTCCAAGCTGAAAGACTGTATATATTCATGAACTCCACAAGCGTTACAAATGGAAAAATCCACAACGGGATTTGCAGAAAGATGACTTTGTAGTCATAAAAGATGAACTTCTACCTCCAAATGAGTGGAAAATGGGACGCGTCGAATTAGTCCATACTGGAAAAGATAAACGCGTTCGCGTAGCTGACGTCCGAGCAGTGTCTGGAACCGTTACCAGACCAATAGTCAAACTTTGCATGCTTCCGATTTGTGATAAGCCAGTAAATTGACTAGAATTGTAGGCTCTATATATTTTGTTCAAATTGTTCAAATTTGTGTAACCCAATACTGCTGCCTTGTTTTTCTCTCTTTTCTCCTTTGCGGATGGATCAGTTCCCAAGGTCCGAAATGTGTCTGGTCTGCTTCCGCTACCACCCGCTTCGTTTCTGCAAGTAGTGCAAAACGAAGACTGTTAAGCAGAGACAATACGTCGTTCGGGTCCATCGGTACTACTCAAACTGTTTTGTCCGCACACATCTTGTTGAAGGATGTACATCAATGGAGGCCTGCCAGGAGTGTGGAGATTGCATCCTGAGCGGTCCCCACGATGTCATCAACGATCACAGCAACAACGTCTTCAGCAACAATTACAACGTCGTCCGCAACCGCAACTGCGTTGACCACAACCGCACCAGCAACTACAACCATCAACTCGCCGTCAGGTAGAACGACGTCGTCGTTCACAATCACGTAATCGTCCAAATATTAGACAAGAATTTGCGGCCACCCTTAATGTCCAGAAATTGGCAGCCGTGGGCCAATTGTCGAGGGCATTAAACCAAGAGGGGCCTGATATCGAGGATCAATCTGGCAGCGTTTTGATCAACCTCGACCGAGCCGCATCGGCCACATATTCAGCAGCGGTGTAAGTAGGGCCCAAGCCTAAATAACATTTCTGTGTACAATAATAGTATGTATGCCAAATTTTATATGGGTATCACCGAAAGGAATCTTGCATGTGAGCTATGATCAATTATTTACCGATAGGAAAACAGTTTCACTGTCAAACTTTATATGGATATTTTCATTTAGCAATGAGTTATGCGCGTTTATGTGATTTTCGGGAGGAGACCTTGTATGGGAGCTATGACCAATTATGGACCAATCTGAAAAAAATATCACATTAATATTTCTGTACATATGAGAAATATTTGTACCAAATTTTATATGGATATTTTAATTTATGTGATTTTCGTGAAAGGTCCTTGTCATAGCTCCCATGACCAATCATATACCGGTCGGTAAAAAAATTCATAGTAATATTTTTGTGCATATGAGCAATACTTGTACCAAATTTTATATGGATATCTTAAGCGTTTAAGTGATTTTCGGGTGGGCCCCTTGTATGTGAGCTATGTCCAATTAAGGACCGATCCAGAAATTTTTTTCTCTCAATGAGTTCCATTGACTAAGTTTTTAAATTGTAAATTTTTGTGAAGATGTCTACATTCTGATGGAAGTTATTAACAAAAATATCATTTTCCGGGAATACGTATTTTTGTGTGGGAAGTATATGAAAATGGACTGATTCTGGCAATTTTCAGCAAAAATCAAGACCCAGCAAAAATTCAGTAATGGGTTGTACTTCTATAACCACTTACTTTTCAATGACTACTACTTACCGTCCGCATTACTTAGAAGTACTCTAGTAATGAATTACATATGTGTTACAGAAGTACTTTATTTTCGGGTGATTTCCGAAATTTTATATTAATTCATAATAAAATAATTTTGAATGATTAAATTGTTTTAATTACCTTTTCCAAATTGATTTCAAATATTTTTTCGACTGTTTTGTTCAAAAAAAATTTCTATAAATAACATTTTAATATGTTGGGTTAAATTTGTTTTGGTAAGCAAAAAAGCTCTTTAAAAAGTTCATACTACTCGCGTAATGAAAACAAGTTAAAATGTTTAAGGATAATATTGTATTTGCATCTGCAGTCCTCCTGTCATTAAAATTGTCTAAAATTTAATAATAATTTTTGAAGCTTACTAACAGAAAGTTAATTAAAAAAATATGTTTATAATATTCTTGCAAATATTATAAGTTTTGGAGCATTTTCGCATCATAAACGGTAGGGCCCCCGACAGTAAGAGTTAGGGCATTAAAAACGGTCCACAATTTCACATTGAACGTGTAGGATGTAATATTGATGGATCCTGTTCCATATCACAGAAAACCCCAATTTTCTGAAATCCAAAATTTGTAGCAATATTTATAATGAATCACGTAATAAATATTGAACATGAAACATTTTTTGTAAAGTTTCGAAAAATAAATAAAATACAACAAATAACAATAAAATATTGTTTTAAAAGTTTTTAAAATTTATAAAAGATAATTACTTATTTTCTAAATTTGTGTTAATTCGGGATTTTCGTGCATTTGTTTAATCAGAAACAGAAAATATTTTTGTTTCCACGCTATTACATTTAAAATCAAAACTTGATTTCAATTAATAAAACTTCAATATAAAAAATCAAAAAAAAAATTAATTTTAATTTTATTTTGTTTCTGCACTGAAAAAAATCCATGCCTAATATATAAAAAAAATGTCGTACATTGTACGAATCGTTCGTTGTTTCGCACCACGAAATTCTTTCGTAATATATACGAAATTGTACGAAATATTTTAGTATAATGCAAAATATTCTTGAAAAAATTTATTTACATAAATTGAAAAAAGGGAATTTTGAATAAATATGGTAAAATTTACGAAATATTAATTTATTCAAACATTTTTGTTCATTTTAAAATAAATTTTCGAATTTTAGTTCAAAATTATTCTCCACACGAATTTTCAATTTTTTTATGAAAATAATACGGGAATAATGTTATACTTTTCCTTAAATTTTTTAAAAATGTTGCAGTTTTATTTAATCATAATATAATTAATATCATTATGTTTAATTTCGCTAAAATTTAAGAAAAAAATATTACGAAAGGTTTTCGTACTTTCGTAAATATATAATTTGATAAAATTTGCCACATTGGCAGGATCGAAGCCTATTGAAAACAATTAAAATAGGTCCTTTATTTCATTTATTAAAATTATGAGAAAATTCAACGTTAGTGCTTCATTAAAAAATTACTCATATTTTAGTCAAACTTAAACTTTCCTCAGCCATAAACAGAAATTACCCAATAAACACCGATTCAAAACTGTAAACATTTTTGACCATTAGTACTAACTATGTGTACTCAGTTTTTCATAATCAGCTCTTATGTCTCTGTAAAAGTACATTAGACCGACTAACAAAATATGGAGCTTAAGTTACCCTCCTTAAAATATTCGCTGTTATGTAATATGATGTTATCCAAATATTTTGGGTCTAGTGCAGTCACGAGCAAAACTGAAATTCTAATGCACGCGTGCATAGGCCAAGAAATTCTGCTGACGCTTTGTTGACACACCTACACTATAAGCTTGTGTGTATTAGTGTGTAAATGTGTTCTTCTCTCCCTACTCAACTTTCCATGCTTTACTTTTGGCCTATTTTGGTGCCAATGGCAATACGGAAAAGGAATTGGTGCAGGCTTTACGTCTGCAATGGGCCAAGAATAAGAAACACATTAACAATGCTTATCGCTTGGAAAAACAAACACGTTTCACTAGAGCCAAAAACTCCTCGGTAGAATTTGCCTCAGCCGATAAAATTTACTTTGACAAGAGTATTAATGTATCACCCTGTCTCAGTGAGAATTTCCCCGATGAATTGGAAAATTGGACTTTAGAAATAATGCTGAAGCCAGCCGAATGAGCATCAATCATTGGATTGCCGAAATTACACGCAATGAAATCCCGGAAATGTTAAATCCTGGTGATGTTACCACCGAAAGTGAAATGGTCTTGGCTAATGCTGCCTACTTTAAGGGCCAATGGTCGGATAAGTTTGATCCTAAAGATACCAAACAGGAAATTTTCTATACCTCTCCCAGTCAACATTCATTTGTGCCCATGATGCACAAACGTGGCACCTTCAATTTGGCCATTGATGAACAAATTGGTGCTCATGTCTTGCAAATGCCCTATATGACTTCTAATGACGAGAACAAGGACTCTGATATATCCATGGTCATTATATTGCCTCCCTTCCAATCGGGTTTGGATGAGGTTTTGTCAAAATTGAAACCAGACACTTTGGAAAATGCTTTAAAGGACAGTATGCCGAGAGAAATTGATATTTCGTTGCCTAAGTTTAAGTTTGAACAAAATTTGGAATTGGTACCGGTAAGTAGAGAAGAAATATTTCCGGAATTTTAATTTTCAGAAATTTTTAATGAAAATTTATTAATTAAAAATTTAATTTCGCCACTCTTATAGATACTCCGCAAATTGGGCATTAACTCTTTGTTCGAGCATAATGCCGATTTATCCGGTTTCTCCGCTGAATCCCAATTGAAAGTAGGTGATGCCAAACATGTAGCCAAAATCAAGGTGGACGAAGAGGGTAGTACAGCTGCTGCCGCCACAGTGTTATTCAGTTTCCGATCTGCTCGTCCCGTTGAACCCACCAAATTCGAGTGCAATCATCCATTTTTGTTCCTAATCTATGATCATACCTCTAAGGCTGTACTATTCACC
>NC_060949.1:8761759-8774305 GCF_022045245.1 Lucilia cuprina
GGTATTTTGGCTTAATTCGGAACGATATGTTCGCGTTATCGGTATTTTGACTTATTTCGTTATTAGTATTTTAGCATTATCGGTATTTCGGTATCGCCATTTTAGTGGTAACGGTAGTGTATTCAAATTAACAAAAATTAATTTAACGGCAATTTCAATATATGTATTTATTCGGCTACGCAAAATAGAACCACTTCTGAAATAAAAGAAGTCAATTCCGGAAGTGGTCCTATATATGGTCTTTGAAATTAATCTAATAAACTTCAGGAGATTTTTGGAATAGAGCCTTCAATGTAGAATTGGGTCAATTATGTTTTTTTAGGTCAGCAAATGACAGCAAATGAGCTTTTAATAAATTCAGTGGGGTTAAAACTGAATTATTGACCTACTTATGTCTGTCATACTTTGGCTCTGACCTTGTTGATATATGTATATTCTTGACTATAGTCTAAGCAAATAGTCTAGTCTATATTTTATTATATTATATTTTTAAATAGAATAACGGTATCGGTATTTTAACTTATTGCGGTACTGATATTTTAGAATTATCGGTATTTTGACTTATTTCGGTATCGATATTTTAGAGTTATCGGTATTTCGACTCATTTCGGTATCAGTAGTAGTGCTGAAAAGGTATTTTAGCGGTAACGAAAGCTAAGCGATAACGCTTGCCAACCTTCACCCCTATTCTGCACTTCGATTACGTTTACGCATACAGTTACGAAACGATCGAAAAAAGGTATTCCAACAAAAAATTGAATCGTAAGAAAAAGAAGAAGCATTTCCATTTCATTTCAATGCTTTACGAATGTGTGTATTACGCGTTACGATCGTACCTATGTTTTTGTAAGTTCTTGTTAATGTGGCGGAGAGTCGAATCGAAATGCAGAATACCGAAGTTGCCAAACGGAGAAAATTTCGATTCGAATTGAAATGTAGAACACCCCTGCAGCCTGACAAACTAGAACACTAACTACTAGCCACAAAAGAAATGTTTAAAAACGATCGTAGGTTAAAAACGATCGTAATTTTAAAAAGTATTTAATATTAACCATTTCTTTATATGCGTATGTCTTAAAGTATTTCCTAACAATTTTTGACTTTTTCAAGTCTTTAAAACATTAAAACTGACAACTACTGGAACAAATCTATTAATTTCATTAAAACATTATTTCTTAATCAATTTATAAGTTATAACATAGACCACAATCAACAAGAATCATACAAAAGTCGACCTTGTTTTGTATGATTGTCATTGATCTCGATTTGTATTTATGACCCTGTATTGGGATTATGAATATGTTGTGCAAAAACTATTGTAGTTTCATTGATAGAAAAAGCTTTCGACATAATCGATTATTTTTAATAATTTTGTTTTATATCGAGTACTTCTTTTAAAAGGTTTCAGATCATGTTCTTTAAGCTTTTAAAATTAAAACTGTAATAACGTTTTTATACCCTACACCACTTTAGTGGGGAGGGTATATTGAGTTTGTGCTGATGTTTGTAACGCACAATAATACTGGTCCTGTACCCACCTTAAAGTATACCAATCGGCTCAGAATCATTTGTCGATTTGTCTGAGTCGATTTAGCTATGTCCTTCCGCCCATGTAAACCTTGTTATCAAACTACAGGTCGCAATTTTGAAGATAATTCGATGAAATTTGGTACATGATATTCTATTGTCCCAGGGATGAAACCTATTGAAAACGGTCCATTATTTCACCTAGGCCCCATACAACTGTACCCCCGATTAGGGCTTGTAAACCTTGTTATCAAACTGCAGCAATTTTAGAGGTAATTCCGTACTAATTCGGTACCATAGACGAGGCCTATTGAAAATGGTTAACATCGGTCCATTATTTTACCTAGGCCCCAAATAATGCTTTGTTATGAAAACTAAATCACATTATATTCGGCCTCGCCCGACTACAACTTCTTACCAGCAATAATTGTATTAGTTCCACAACAATGAGTTCCAAAGCGCTAGATGATGTTTGTTCGAAATTTTCACCTTCGAACTGGTTATGAAGAAGAGTTCTATTTAAAGTGCAATAACGTTTTATAATAAAGTATTATTCCAACACAATTTTTAAAATATTTTATCTCGATCACAAATCTGAGACAAATTTTAAAGATCACACATTTGAATGAAATAAAAGTCACAGCGAAATTCTTTCTTGTTAAATAAAAACATTCATTATTTTCTTTTCATATACATATTTCTTAAAGACTACATTTTTTCATTTCATTTCTTCAATTGCAATTTCAATGATTTACACACCCGGAGCCCCAGCAACAAAAAGAGCCTGATCCGGAGCCCCAGGAATTACAAGAGCCGGATCCGGAACCTCAGGAACTACAAGAGCCGGATCTGGAGCCCCAGGAACTACAAATTTAATATACATATGTATTTAAGTTATAAAAAATCTATAAAGTTATTTTTATATAAATATAGAAATGCACTACAATATTCATACATATGGGAAATTCTCTTTTTATTTTAGATTTTAAGGTTAAAAAAATATTTTTTTTTTTTAAAGCACATCAACGATGCTTTGTGTAAACGATGCTTTGTGAATAATTTTTATCAATGTTATAATGGTATAATGTTTAAAGCTAAAAAATCCCAAAATTACGTTTTAACCTCAAACTCAAAAGTAAAAGTGGATATAACCCATAACGAAGGACCAAAAATACAAATGAAATTAATCTAAATATTTGAAATATTCGTGGATAAAATCGCTTTTTTTAAGTTTTTAAACTCCTTCAAAAAATATTTTTTATAAAACTAAGTACACATTTGTTTATAGATTAATTAACCTTGTGAATTATTACATTAATTTACAATCATTAACTAAAAAATTATACTAAATTATACTAAAAGTATATAATTTTGTTAATTTTAATTAGCGGGTAGGATGTGCTTCATCAGTTTTTCTTAATAGAAAAACATTCCGTTTTCTGCACACAGTTTTGAAATAAATTTTTATTTTTATTTATTTATTCATTTATTCAAAAACAATGGCCGTAAGCCGATAGGGCCTGATTGTCTAGTCTACAATTAAATATACTTATAATACAAAAATATAATTGGTACATTATTTAGTAGAAAAATATAACATATATTTATAATTTTTCTTAATTATAATTATAATTTTCTTATTTTTAATAGTTAGACTTGAAGTTTTGCACACACTGATTAGGATTCTACAAATTGGTGAACATAAAGATAATATTATTAGCCTAAAAATGACAGTAAAACAAAATAAATTGGTGAAAATAAAGATAATATTATTAGCCTAAAAATGACAGTAAAACATAATAGGAGCGAAATGCAATAAGGTTATATAAAAGATTTTTTGCAATAAATGAGTTATACCAATTAAATATTTTATAAAAACTTAGGGAAAATGGCAGTACAATATACATTTACATAGTGGAATATCATTAAAAATAGCCCTGAGCCTATTTAGTTATGAATTCGACAAAAAAATATTTTTATATGCATATAATGAATGTGAAAATTTACGTTCCTGGTAAGGAATAACAGTATTCCATAAGCGCGCTATGTTAACTCGAAATGATATCGTCTTAAATAATGAAACATGTGCTGGACATATTAAAGAATGTGCTCTATTTGAAATAGCAAAGTTAAATTTATTCTGCAAATAGTCAGGTTTACCATATTTTATAGTTTTAAAAAAGAAAATCATTTTTCCCAGCTGAACATATCGAAAGAAACTACAACCAAGTAAATCAACGTAATATTGAGCAACATGATCACTAATCCGAAGTCCATAAATATAACGTACTACACTATTAAAGGATATTTTTAATCTGTCAATATTGGAGTTTGAAGTACATGAGTAAACTTCAATACCATACATTAATAAAGGTAAACACAATGATAAAGCAACACGACGTTTTATTGAAGTGGGCAAGTAAAAACCAATATTATATAACTTTCTCAATGTCCAAGATATTCGTGAAATTACTGAATTTATATGAAAACTAAATGTTAGCTTATCATCCAAAATAATACCAAGTGTTTTATAATGAGGAACAATTTCTAATACTTCGTTATTCAGAATAATGTTTAAAGAAATAGATTGTTTAGAAAATACCATTACCTTGCATTTCATAGCATTTAGTTGTAAGAAGTAACGTTTTGACCAATCAACTAAAAGATCAAGTTCAGAATTAATATGCGCCTCAGAATTTTGTAGAGATAATAAGTCAAACGTTGATAAAAGCTGTATATCATCAGCATAGGTATAACATTTCAAGAAATATAATTCATGATAAATGTCATTTATATATAAAAAAAATAATAATGGCCCTAACATTGACCCTTGTGGCACACCTCGGTAAATTGGAATCCTACTAGAAACTTCACTTTCTATTTGAACAAATTGACTGCGACCATGTAAGAAAGAGTAAATGAGTTTACAGGCACTTGAACTATAACCAAATGTATGTGAGAGCTTATGGATCAACAATAAATGATTAATCGAGTCGAATGTCTTACAATAATCCAAAAAAATTAAAATACTAAACAAATCCTTGTCGAAGTTTTCCCTAATAGTTTCCGTAATTTCTAGAAGTGTGTCAGTAGTACTAAATCCTTTCCTAAAACCTGATTGATGTGGATGAATCAAACTACAACTATTTAGATGATGTAACATTTGTTCCCTAATAATTAGATCCAAAACTTTTGAACAGACTGACAAAACACTGATAGGACGATAGTCCGAACAATTCCTAGGAATCTTAACTTTCGGTACAATCCTACCAATCTCCCAAATTTTAGAAACTACCGATGTCGTCAACTGTTAATAATAAATGTTAAATGTTTTAAAATAAGCAGTATTATGAATTTAAGAAATTTAATATGAATTTGATCAGCACCTACCGCTTGAGATTTATACTTAAAACTGCATGTAAAACATCAGTTTCCGTAACATTTGCAAAAGTAAATCCTCCAGAAGAAGGTAAATGATCTAGACCACCATCAGCAGTTCCAGCCATACGGGAAAATTCATTAAACTCGTTCAGTGAAATAGGAAACCGTTCATTTTCTGGTGATTTCACAATTCCTATAGATTTAATCTTGCACCATAACTGTTTCTGATCACATGTAGAAAAAATCTTAAACAGTACTTCCTACGAACACCTCTTATGATTGTTTTTAATCTGTTTCTAGCTCTGCGATTTCATACATATGACCAAACTTTTTTCATTACATTTAATGCAAAATCGTAACTTTTTCTAACGGCTTATCGATTTTGGTATAAGCTTCATTGCCAGCTACCGATTATTGTTAAGTGTTACCAATTTTAATTAGCGGTTTAGGTGTGCTTCGTGAAATTGTCTTGTAACACAAATAACACCGCGTTTTCAGCGAAAGAGGAATTTTGATGAAATTTCTTTTGCAGTTAACATATCCCAGCTTATATACAATTAACTGCTTTTATCATATCAAAAAAACGTTAAAATGAAAATCTGTTCGGTTAATTTAAATTTTGTAAAGAATTTATATATTTACATGAATGAACTTTTTTAATTCAAAAACGCATTTTTTCCTTCGGTTTATCGATTTTCGATACCGGTCAGCTACCGGTTGATGTTTAATGTTAGCAATTTAAATTACCGGCTTAGATGTGCTTCATCGATTTTTGCTGGAAAACCACGAAAGGCCTTGATTCAATTTTTAAATGCAAACCAATTCTTTCTATAAAAAGATTGATTACTGATAAAATTCAGAATTTAAAATTTGTTTATAATGCGAAAATTCGCTAAAGTAAAAAATTAAAAATTTTACAATTTTTTGTGTTCACTCTAACATCTTTACATGCTAATATTTTTTCGAGGCTTTATGATTTCAACATGTAAAATTTAAAAGTATTTCGATCACGCGATATTTTGGGTATATTGAAGTTACGCTGTTAGTGTGCTTCGCAAAAAATCCCTTTTTTCAAAACTTTCACGTTTACTTTTCCAATATTTAAGCTTCTTCCACAGTGAAGATATCACTAGAGCACATTTTGGGAATATACATCATACGGCGCGTAATTACATTGTCTATTTTGTCTCATTTCTAAATTTTGCATAACTGAAGGGCCGCAAATATTCTATCCAAAAAACTGCAAATTTAGTAAAATTGTATAAATTTGGTTTCAAAACTTTGGGACCACGTAATTCTTTACTTATAATTGGCACAAAAATTAAATATGGACTATAATCATCCAACAAGTGTACACAGTCTACATTAGAAGAATTGACTTTCTCATTTGTAAGCCGCCTCATAATATTCAAAAGTTGTAAAAAAAATAGTTGGTTTTAATAAGTTTTTTGAGAAATTTAAACGTGTTTGTGTATTTTGTTTTTATTTTTTTGTGTATTTTGTTTCGTATTTTTGGATGTCTGTTGGATTCATTGCGTTGTGTATTTGTTTTTTGGTGCGTTTATTTCGTTTAGCGTTGTCTTTCCTTTTGTTTTACTATTGCTAAAGTAATGATACAATCGGGAAAATAAAATAGATTGAAATTGTATAAAATTAATATTTTTTAATACACTACGATGAAGGGTATATAAGATTCGGCAAACGCGAATATAGATTTCTTACTTGTTTTGTTTAAAATATCCTGCCTGTTCTGTAAACCGAATCCGATTAATTTCTCGTTTAAAAACGAATTCGCATAATTTTTCTTGTTTTAATACCGAGTACACAAATCTAGTAGAAAGTAAATCGAATGTTATTTTATTATAATAAATTAAACAACTATTTTTTGCGTTTTTAATACAATTGTAACTTAATATAAATGCTATGGTATTTTAAACTCTTTTTCATTTAAAATATGTTTATTTTTCTGAATTTTTCGGTCAAATAAAAATTCGATTTGCAGAACACCAAATTCGGCTTAAAACGTTTCTCGGTTTTGAAACCGATTCGATTTACAGAACAGACATGTATGTTTCTTTTTATGAATTTTAGATTTGAATAAATATTCGATTTACAAAGTTTATCGGTTTAGAAACCGATTACAGAACAGACATAAATACATATCTCGGAAACTAAATCTAACCGGAAATTTTCATAACTCAATGTGTGGAAATACATAGGAATCAGCATTTCTATTTTATTCATTTTGAGTATTGTGTAGTGTTATTGATAGGCAGCTTAATAGTAATTTATAGCAGTTTCAGCATTTATGGTCGCAATCATTACCTCAACACATTTATCGATAATACCGTCTTAATGGAATAACGTTGCTGTCTCTAGTACGTAGTATATAATACTTTTTCGATCGACTTCATCGGAATACATGGGTCCGAAGATGGCATCCAAAGCTGAGGGATATATTGAAAAGGAAAAAAATAATTTATATTTTAAAGTATTTAAAGATTCAGTTTTATATTTTTACTACTCTTAATGTAGAAAATAGCGAAAACCGCTATTTCACATATTATAACTACGACTTTTTTCTAGAATGATCAAGTTTTGTTGTTAATTTAAACATAAAAAGGTGTATACAATAGAACAGTACTAGTCCACAACCTAGGAAATAGACTAGTTTGCAGTCTAGTCTAGCAATAGACTAGTTCATAAACTAACCAATAGATTTTAAAGCCAAAAAATATGTAATTAATTATTTTTTATCCTAAAAAAGCACTCTTTTTGGTAAACACTTTTATTTTCCATTCCTGATCTACTACTCATTCAGCTTCACGTTCTGATGGAGGAGTTACGTCAGATCTAAAATATTTACTTACTTACACTTCTTGGTGGCTTTGGTGGAGCATATTTTATATTTCTGGCCATGTACATAAGTAAATTGTGAATTCGACAATCGTTTCTGCAACAATTGCCCACGGCACTTCAAAGTCTTTCAGAGCACTGGGTACATCTTTTGTCATTATTGGCATCGATCAAATCTCAAACACATTTGGCTTACTTCCTCAGAAAGTTTTTCTAAAATAGGAGCTGTGCGTTTTTTAGACGCAGGTATGTAAAACGACCTCTGTTTTCTTTTTTCTGATCCTTGCAAGTGAGCGGTTTTCTGTTTCTGTATAGACTTTCCATTCGGGCTTCATTTTGAGGCTAAATTGGTTGTATTTTTTATTTACTCGTACTTTCTGTATAACTGATATTCCGAAGTTCCTGTATTATATGTATAAGGGGTGCATCCTTTGGGCCAGTACCAAGACAACCTTTAGCTTTTTATGTCCTTGCATTAGAACCAAACAAAACCAGACAAAGCCCCCTATTTTTATACCCTTCACCTTCGTGAGATGGGTATATATAAGTTTGTCATTCCGTTTGTAATTTCTATAATATAATTTTCGGCATAAAGTATATATATTCTGGATCCTTATAGAAAGCGGAGTCGATTAAGCCATGTCTGTCTGTCTGTCTGTTGAAATCAGTTTTTAGAGGACCTCAGATATCGGCGAGATCCGAATCTTCAATAATTCTATTAGACATGCTTTCGAGAAGATCGCATCAGCAAAATCGGTCGGTAAATAACGGAGATATGAGCAAAAATCCTAGACAACCTCTGAAAATTTCATCAAAAAATTGTTATAAAAGCAACAACAACACTGTATATAGAAAAAGATGTACACGTGTGTGTGTAGATGTATTTGGTTTTATTCAGCTGTGTATTTTTTTCTTGTATGTTTGGAATCCAAACATACAAAAAAAAAATACACAGCAAAAAAATATGATTTGCATTTTTTGTTAAAATAAAATAATTTTCAATTTTGTTTTGCAAATATATTTTTTAATGAATAGAAAAAAGTATTTAAAACGTTTTCAATTATATGAGAGTAGATTGTGAGTTATTGTACAATAATTTTTATGCGAATAATGTAAGTTTGAAATTTAAAACTAACACAAATTTTTCCAAGTGCTTTTTAAAACAATTTTTTTACGATAAACAAAAAACAAAATTTACGTATCGTCAATGTTTACCAGCAATGAATACGAAAGTGTTTTTGTTTTACTCTTGCTTGTATACTGTTAAGAACAACAACAACGTATTGCTAATGTTAAGCGCATATAAGTGTATAGAAAACACATTGTCTAACCGCATTTACAAAAACAAAAGAGTACCAAGCGCATAGGGCTTGGGCACCCTTGGTTTGGATGCTGTTGGCGTTATTGCGTTGTTATTTTTGTTTTTCTGTGTTTTCCGTTTTGTATGTTTAGATGTCTGTTGGTTTAAATGCCTTGTTTATATTGTGTTTTATTTCGTTTAGCGTTGTTGTTGTTCTTTTTGTTTAGCTTTTGATGTAATAATAATGTAGTCGGGAAAAATTTAAAATTTATAAAAGATGTTTAAAATACACTATGGTGAAGGGTATATAAGATTCGGCACAGCCGAATATAGCACTTTTACTTGTTTTTTCTGTTCTCGTATTCACAAACTATTTTTGTATCTTTTCTCTTGTCAACATTTTCAGTGGTCTTACCATATACATCATTATTTAGCAATGTAAAAAAGTTTTGTTCAAAGGAATTTTTTGCTAAAATTGTATGATGATTGTTTAAATCAATGTACTTTCTCAACTAAATCGTTTTCAATGCATTGCACATTGGGGTCTCCAACATATATAATATTTTTGACTCAAATGGTCGTCAAATGGTATGGCGAAAGCTTGGAGATGCCTTGGAATTATGTAACTTAAAAGTAACTGTAAAGGACCCAAGTTGCTCTGTCATATTTTGGGGTTCTGTGTCCGTTTACGGTGCTGAACTGATATAATTCATTAATGTAAATGTATACTAAAAGGTCCACTTATCAATTTTAAAGTAGAATTTGCATGCTAGTACCACAGAAATGGGGCTACAACACATTCAATTTATTTTTCCAAAGTACCCCACCTGATACGTGAAAATGTTGATCATTTACAACACTATTACTTATTTTTACTTTACGCCGAAAAATGTGAACTTAATTTTCGGTCGTAGAATCTAGTGACATACCCTATTTTGAAAAGTTGGGTAAAAATCGGGAAATATTGTATTTTAAAGTTTATACTGTTTCTGAGGTAAATTTTATTATTTAAATTTAAAAAACAAAACTCACACGCATAGAAAAGTAAAATACATGAAATTAAAGTTAATTTGAATTATTATTCATTTATATTTAGTTGTTATACGTTTTACAAAGTATGTTTATACCTGAAAACTTTTTTAAAAATTGAAAAAAATAAAATGTCAACTTATAAAAGTTCGTACTTTAAAACGCAATATCTCCCGATTTTGGTCCAATTTTTCAATACGGAGGATGCCACTAGATTCTACTACTCAAAATTAACTTTAGGGGTTTTGGCGTTTTTCTGTGTCGTTTTCACTTACTAACAGTGTTATTAACACGATTTAATATATCCATAAACCGTCAGTAAATATTTATTTTATTTATTGCACTTTTCGCAAGTGATAATTTTAATAATTTTAGAAAGAAATTAATTAACAATTTATTGTTTTCTTTTGTTAGTTATTTTCTTCTTTCACTTAAAAAAGTCTTATTAGTTTGGAGTGTCCACTAATATAATTCAATTAGAGCTACCAGATCAACCACACATAGATTGCTCGCAATACACACAGAGAAATTATTTCCATACATATTTGTGAACAATAATTTTTTTTGTTAGTTAAAATAAAAAATCAAATTTCTTGATTCTATTAAATAGATTTTCATAAAGTCTTGGTAATAAATTATAAAGGGCCCTTCAGACGATCACACCTTACATACGACAAGTCGAATGAAAAAGTAAAATGAAATTCCATCCGTATAACAAAAAAGAGAATAAAAGTCGTATGATTTAATTTTTTGTGTTTACACGATTGGTATAAAACAATAAAAAAAGTCAGATGGAAACAGCTGTTTCACTTTTTTATATGTGTTTACGTAAAAATACATCCCTGATCTAATGCGATCTGCTTGTTTTTTTGAATCATTTCAAAAAATTTTGCATCTGTATTTTCTCTCAATGTGTGATGGTTTCATTACATATTGCGTTTAGACGATCCCATCCGTACTCTTCTACACAAAATTTTGACAGATCATATTACTTGTGTGATCGTGTAAAGCCGGCTTAAAAAAGCAAATATAAAGAAAAAGATAAATTAATAAAAATATTCTATTTTTTACCAAAGTCTGGTTCCTACAAACGGATAGGCATTTATGAACGAAGTTTTCTGTAATAATATCAATTAAAACAAAGTGAAACCTTCAATCGATGTGAACAAAACATACTTTTTATCACACTTTTTCCCAGAGTTGTATAAAAGAGTACAAAGTATTTTATTTTTATATTTTTAGTACTTTTTTTAAAAAAGTGCTGTATAAATACAGGGTATACCATATTAAAGTGTTAAATTTTAATATTAATAAATGTATACGATTTTCAATAGAGAATTATATCAGTAAACTTTTCTTATATAAAATTGAAAAATTTATCTTATAGAAAATTCAAAAATTTATCTTATAGAAAATTTAAAAATTTTCTTATGGAAAATTTAAAAAATTCTCATTAAAAATTCTCTTATTGAAAATTTAAAATTTCTTATAGAAAAATATTTGAAAAATCTTTTGTCGTCAACTATCTTCATAAATTTTCTTTTGTATACAATTTTCAAAAAATTATTTTCTATAAAATTTTCTTATAGAAAAAAAATATCTTAAACAAAATTTTTATTAATCTTTTGTAGTAAACTATCTTCATAAAATTTATTTTAATGCAATTTTCAAAAAATTATTTTGTACGAAATTGCTCTTAAAATTATATTTTTAAAAAATTTATGTTATTTTATTTTCAAGAAATTGTATTTTTTAAATTGTTTGAAAATGTATATTTAGAACATATTTTATGTCTTCATTATTATGCCTGCCACAGAATTTCATTCCGATCAAAAGTAGAATTATTATTTAGTTAAAAGTATTGATTAAAAATTAAAAAGTAATAATTAGAAATATTAAAACATGAAAATTGTTTATTAATTTGTTTGACTGAACAAGTAAATACGAAAACATTCCATATTTGATTGTAATGAAATTCTGTGAGTATGGCAACACTTGTTTTTGTACTATTCCATTTCATTCTAAAAAAATTGGGAGCTTTGCCTGGTTTTGTTTGGTTCTAATGCAAGGACATAAAAAGCTAAAAGTTGTCTTGGTACTGGCCCAAAGGATGCAACACTTGTTTTTGTACTATTCCATTTCACTCTAAACAAGTAATGAGCCGAATCTTATATACCCTTCACCATAGTGTATTTTAAACATCTTTTATAAATTTTAAATTTTTTCCCGACTACATTATTATTTCCTTAAAAGCTCAACAAAAAGAACAACAACAACGCTAAACGTAATAAAACACAAAATAAACAAAGCATTTAAACCAACAGACATCTAAACATACATAACGAAAAACACAGAAAAACAAAAATAACAACGCAATGACGCCAACAGCATCCAAACCAAGAGTGCCCAAGCCCTATGCGCTTGGTACTCTTTTGTTTTTGTAAATGCGCTTA
>NC_060949.1:8774405-8795545 GCF_022045245.1 Lucilia cuprina
ATTAAATTAATATTTAATGAATTTATAGATAAAATCTCTAAAAGTAATTTAATAAAACAAAATTGTACAAATTTATATGAAAACAATAAAGATTTTGATAATGCAAAGTAATTTAGGAATAATTCTATGGATTACGATATAGTAAGTCCGATATTGGACAAAGAGAATATGATTACAGATAAAGTTACTAAAGGCAATAATAAAAGCGATGAATTATCAATTGATTCTGATAAATCTGGCCTATTGGAAAATGATAAAATCTTAGGTCCCTTTGAAATCACAGATAGTAGTTTGGACCTTTCTAGATTTGAAAGTTATCAAAAAATACCTAATCCAGATGAAAAAAGCAATAGAAGCGTTGTTCGCTTACCGGGTAAGGTTACTAAACAAATTCGTCAATTTAAAGCAAAAGTTTCTGACTGTGATTTTAGAGTAGATCCTAATTTAATTTTCAATGCAAGTGATGATCAGAAACTAAGATTAAGTAGAAATAAATTTATTATAGATGTAATACGTCAAGAATACTCTAAGATCATTTTATAATATAAAACACTTAGCTTCAGGTTTGTTAGCTTATGGGTATTGTACGTTCCCAGATTGTTGTAAATATCGCTTTAAAATTAACTTGGATGGATCGGTTTCTGTACATCGAACAGGGGAAATTTATCACGGAAAGGATCAGAACGGTGTTGGCCAGATTCGTGGCGTAAAACGTGCAATAGTAAAAAAGGCTCTTAAAAATAAAAAAGGCTATGTGTATAGAAAAGAAAAAATTCTTAAAGCTTCTGATGGAATTGCTCAAACCGGAAATTTTCAAGATATACATAACTTATCAACGTTACGGAAATGCAAGTCCCATGGAAAAAACTATAATTTCTATGATGATAATCCTTTCATTAATGTCTAGAAAATGCAGCAAGGATTATACGAAGGCTATGTTCAGTATGTTGCATCTCCTTTAACAATTCATTGTTGGGAAGAAAAAACTTTCCAGACCTTTCATAACAATCCTCAGATATTAAAAGATGCTAATTACACTATACATATTGATGCTACTGGACAAAGTGTAAAACAAATTGAATGCGCAGAAAAGAGAATATTAATATATAAAACTGTTATACACATAAAAAAGTTAAAAAAGGTTATTCCAATTGCGACCGTACTTTTATCTCGCCACACAATATTAGATATATCACTTATATATGATAGAATGGAAGAATATTGCAAAGATCACAAATACCGATATCCAATGTTTAAAAGAGTTTGCACCGATGTTAGCTCCGCATTATATGGAAGAGTATTGCGATCCTTCAATAGGCAACATATTTCGGAGTATATTCAGAATTGCTTTGACCACTTGGAAAATCCAAAGAGAAATGCAAGACCTAGAGTTATAGTCCAGTGGTGTAAAGCTCACTATATTCATATTATGTGTAAGGACTTAAATGCAAGAATTGGTAAACATCATATTTTGCGACATTTGTTAAATGTCGCTTTTGATCTGAAGACATTCGATGAAGCAAAATTTTGGTTTAAACATATTTTTATTGTTCTTCTTAGTAAAACAAAAACAAACGAGTTTAAGGAAAGTTTCGCAGTTATCAAGCAAAATGTAGTGAAAATAAATGAAAGTGAATTAGAAAAACACATTACATTTGAGGAAGAAGATTTTAATAACTTGGAATCAATTGCTTCACGGAGTCCCTTTAGAAAAGTTTTCGAACAAATATGGAATAATGTATATGATAATTTGAAGCCTGAGTCTGCAATTACAGATATAAACGAGTATAATAATGAGGAAATATGTAAATTTATTGTCAAAAAATATTGCGCATTTCTACCTATGTGGACCAATATTATGGGGATTTTAATAGATCCATCCGGCGACCATTTAAGTAATGCTCCAGCTGAATATACATTTTATTTACAAAAACATATTCTTCTCGACGATAAATCTGTCCGACCAGGGGATTTTATAAAAATTGACAGAAAAGATGCTGCAAGTTCTTTAAAGGAACTGCGATACAAATATAATATGTTTGATGTGCAACAGGAAGATGCACCAAAATCCACCATATTAGAAAGAAAGCGGAAGCATAAAACAGATAAAAAACAAAAATTGCTAAGAATATCAAAAGAACACAATTATGAATTAATAGAATATTCCCAGCCTGAAGAAGAGTGGAATAAGAAAAA
Organism: Lucilia cuprina; assembly: GCF_022045245.1. NCBI lineage: Eukaryota > Metazoa > Arthropoda > Insecta > Diptera > Calliphoridae > Lucilia > Lucilia cuprina. The sequence goes on from NC_060949.1 coordinate 8,776,602, forward strand.
TTCAAAGAAACAAAAAGCAGAAGCCAAAGCATCTTTCAAATGCTAAACTTTCAAAAAAGTTCATTTTAAACCACAAATGTAGAGAAGATGTTTTAAAACATGACGTTAACAGAAAATATGAGTGTGATATATTGCAAGATAAGAAAGAAAAACAGATCGAAACTGAACAAGAATATTGTATATCGAGAAAACATATTGATGAACAAAAAAAGAATGAACTTAAAGTAAGTGATATATCACAAATAGAAGCGCTACAAGAACAGATAGATGAAATAAGAGAAACTGAAATTGAAGTGTGTGATATATCACAAGTTGAAACGGTAGAAAGTGACAACCCCATAAATCGGTTTCTAGAACAATTATCTCTCGAAATTTTTATATCTTTTTTTGGCACCACAATATCTGACCGATTTTTTAATCAACAAACTATATACTTGTTAATATTGAAAAATAACACTTTAATAGTGAATACCATATAATTGGCTAATTTCTCGAAAGTGACAACCCCATAAATCGGTTTCTAGGACAATTATCTCTCGAAATTTTTATATCCTTTTTTGGTACCACAATATCTGACCGATTTTTTAATCAACAAACTTTATACTTGTTAATATTGAAAAATAACACTTTAATAGTGAATACCATATAATTGGCTAATTTTTAGACTGTGAAAACCTTATAAATCGGTTCCTTAAACAAATCTCTCCAGAATTTGAATGATTTTTTAATGAAAATCATTAAATTTACATTGATATTATTAAATAACACCTAAATAGTGAACACGCTATGAAAGTGACAGCAAAAGTATGTTAAACAAACTGTCAAAAGTTATATTGTATAGTTGCAAAAATGCGTATTTTAATACTATTTATGGGGTTACTTTCTTGTGCAACTGTGTATGTAGTTTTTTGACAGTTCTGCTAAAATAAATTAACAAAAGAATCCGCGAATTTAGTGCGCAATTAATTTAAATTTGTGCAAATTTTACTGGCGAGATAATAGTTTAATTTTATTGTGAATAATTGAATCGTAATAATAATTAAATTTAACGGTGCTTAAGAATTTTCATAATCCGAACAATTTTATATTTCAATTTTAGTCCAAACGATTTCCACATTTTAAACATTTAGTTTTTAAACTTATATAAAAGAGTATTTCGAAAGTCTCCCATTGTGGTCTGACTGCGAGGCTATGTTAAATAAAAGGTACCAGCATATTTCTGCTGATGAATCTTCGGGTGCAAAGCCCAAAATATACAAAAATACAAATTAATTTCTGCCTAAAAAAACTTCAAAGACATCATTAGCTGTTACAAAACCTGAACAATTTGTAGAACAATTTCTATTTTGCAAATCTGCTAACCACAATACAATTGCTCCAATTTAGTAACGATTCCAGTTGTTCAAAAGTTTGGCTTTGTAAAAGCTATACCTGCCTGCATAAATTGCCTTAAAAAAGGTCATACAGCAGTAAGGTGTAATGCTCAGAAATGCAGAGTTTGTGGTGGAGCACAACAAACTGTTACATCGTTATAGTTCGCAAAGTGCTAATACCGTTTCTAATGTAGATTCTGTTCCAAATGCGCCAACTAATTCAAACAGTGCAGTCACTTATCATCCGATGATAATGTAATTCTTGCCACAGCAGTGGTAAAGGTGAAATGGAGTTCTGGGGATTATGTACTGGCAAGAGCATTGTTAGATTCCGATTCTCAAACAAATCTGATTACCGAGGAGCTTGCTCAAAAACTAAAGATAAAACGAAAAATAGCAGATTGAATTTAACAAGCATAGGTGAAGTAAATTCTATAGCTAAATTGAATGTAGGGATCTCCGTTATGTCGAGGCTTAATTCTACCCAATTCTTTTCAATAGTTTTGGGTACTAAGTTCAATTACGGACATCGCAGGATTTACACAACAAACTGGAATATTCCAAAAAATATTTCTTTAGCAGATCCTGAATACTATATACCACAAAAAGTTGATTTGTTAATCGGTGGTGAAATGTTATTTGAACTATTATGTGTTGGACAAATTAAGTATAATCCGAGTCTTTCAGGACTACAGAAAACATCCCTTGGCTGGATTGTGGCTGGAAGATATAATCAGCCAAGGGGCTCATGTTCACAGGTATGCAATATAAGCAACATAATAGAAAACGAGGAAGCTATTGATTTAATTGTTAAAAAGTTTTGGGAACTTGAAGGAGTTTCCCACGAAAAACAACTAGTGTACAATAAGGAACAACAGAAATATGAGGAAAATTTTAAAAATTCAGTTCGACATTTACCGTAAGGGCGATTTTAAGTCTCACTTCCTTTCAAATCGGATACAAATCACTTTTCCTTTTACGACACGGCTAAACGTCGATTTTTAGCTCTAGAGCGCAAACTATCAAGTGATCAAAACATGAGAGAAATGTATCACGATTTTATGAAAGAGTATGTCGTATAAGGACATATGTCTACTGCAAGCAATCAAATACCAATTTTCCCTCATTATTTTATACCGCACCAATGTGTTTTCGATGCTTCGAGTCGTACTTCTTCACAAACTTCGCTCAATGATTTGCTGATTGTTGGTTGCAAGAAGAATTATATGTGATTCTAATCCGTTTTCGATTTCATAAATTTGTAATTTGGACAGATTCAGAAATCACACATTGGATAAAAACTCATCCATCTACTCTCGCACCATTTGTTTCGAATAGAGTTGCCGAGATACAAGAATGGTCAGAAAATCTTTCATGGCGCCATGTGCCTACACGGCATAATCCAGCTGACCTTGTATGAAGAGGAGTGATGTAGACGATTTGAAACAATCGATTTGGTTTGATGGTCCTTCATTCCTTTTAAATGAGTTAACAGAGGATCAAGTGTCTTTAGAAAAGAGAAAGACTAATGTTTTTGCAGCAGTACAGAATTCTATGAATTTGGAGAATGTTTTCTTGAAGCTGATCGAAGATCATTCATTAAATAATAAAATCTTAAGAATCTCATGCTATGTGCTAAGATTCATTGATTTTTGTAGGAAATTTGAAATTTCCAAATCAAACACCCTACTGCTAAGGAAATAAATTGGGCCTTTTATAGATTAGTGGAAGTTATCCAGAGGGAAAGTTTTTCTGAGGAGATTCATAAATTACAGAAATCTTTGGTGTTGCCATCAAAAATTCAAATGGTGTAAGCCATTTGAAACGAACGAACATTTTCACTAATAAGGGTAGGTGGGAGGTTTGTAAATGCCTTATAACACTAAATTCCCACTATTATTGCCAAAGAGAACCACTTTTGTTACTCGATATTTGAATAATATGCACCTCGAGAATTGCCATGCTGACACAATAGCGCTTTCCAGGGAAAATATCTGGATAATAAATGCTAAAGAAGAGTGTAGCAGAATAGTTCGTAAATGTGTTCACTGTTACCGCTATGAACAAAAGCTTATGACTCAGATAATGGGGAATTTGTCCACTGATAGGGTGAGACCTCTGGACCCGTGAATATTTCGTTGCGTATTCGCGGTCGACCACCAATAAAAATGTATATAGCGGTTTACGTTTGTTTCACATCAAAGGCTGTTCACTTAGAATTAGTATTTGCGGCCAGGAAAGTTCTTCCCAGCAAGGTGTATTGCGACAACGCCACCATCTTCGTAGGAGCTAGGTGAATCCTCAACGATCTGGTAGTAGCATTCGAGAGAGCCAAAGGGGACGTCATGTTGTCGCAAGGTCAACTTCACCTTTATACCACCCAGGGCATCACAATTCGGAGGACTTTGTGAAGTAGCTGTAGCATTCGAGAGAGCCAAAGGGGACGTCATGTTGTCGCAAGGTCAACTTCACCTTCATACCACCCAGGGCATCACAATTCGGAGGACTTTGGGAAGTAGCTTCTACCGGCTATGGGCAATGCGCTGCTCGCTCAGGAAGTGATGGAAACAATGCAATAGCACCGCTTTCACCAGACCCGAAAGACGGAGATACCTTAACTCCAGCGCATCGTCTAATTGGAGAGGGTCTGCGTTCAGCGCTGCAGACAGCAAGCTGAGGTGCTTGAAGCGATGGCAGATGCTATGCGCTCTCAAGCTGAGGTTCTGGTCAAAGGTCAAAGGCAAGTGGTGTTAAGAACAACCCTATCTACAAACAGGACAGTTAGTGATAGTCCACGAGGAAAATAGTTATATGTTCCCAAATATATTTATGTATGTTCATATAAGTATCTTAAACATATATCGAATACCCTTAATGTTATTTGTATACTGTAATATTTATATTCTCTTCTTGTTACTAAGTGGTTGCTTTGAAATCGTTATATAAAAATGTTAAATATGAAATTTAATAATTGCTTGTTATTTGTTGCCAATTGTCATGATTGGGCATGCAGAATCTTGATTTTCTAGCTTACGTTTAAATGTACATTCGCATGTACATACACATACATGTATGTACATACGCATGTTCACTGGATGCTTTACACACGTTTACCAGCTTGGTTTTACGCATATTTAAATGCTTGCTTTATTAATATATTTTGTTACTAAGTGCAAGACAATTATCAGTATTGGGCATGAAGAATAACAAAGCTAATAGTATGTAAATCTACATTATTACTAACATTCTTTACTTACTTACGCACATTGCGTAGGAAAGATTAAGAAAATACTTGACCAATCATAATCGTGCAATAAAATATTATAATATCATGCTCATATATCCCTAAACCTAGTTTGATTATGAATCTTCAGTTTAGTTCGAAACAAGATTTCAAAGCAGACACAACAAGTATTTTTTTCAATTTAAAATAAGCCTTTAAAAAGGACAATTAAAACTTTAATTTAACAAACATTAATTATAACAAAAAATACTTAAAGGACAATTAAATAATAATAAATAAATAATGAATGAAATTAATGAGAATATTTTGAATTAAAATACAAATAAAATTGTGTTTTATTTAAAAGAAACTGAAACAACTTAACTGATAATCTCCCGCCTCAGGAGTGACTGTACGGGATAGTCGTCCGCTTAATCGAAGGGCAAAACGGCAAGGTCAGAGTGTTGGAGATAAAAACCAAAGCAGGCGTATATAAATGCCCAATTACTAAAATGGCACCGCTACCAATTTCTTGAGGACCTACGGTCCCTCAATGGGTCCGGAATGTTGGAGCATTTGAAGTTTTTTGATCCAAGATGGTTTTCTCCAAATTGTTTTTATACCCTTCACCTTCGTGAAAAGGGTATATATAAGTTTGTCATTCCGTTTGTAATTTCTATAATATAAGTTTCCGACCCTATAAAGTATATATATATTCTGGATCCTTATAGATAGCGGAGTCGATTTAGCCATGTCCGTCTGTCTGTCTGTGTGTATGTTGAAATCAGTTTTCAGAAGACCCCAGATATCTGCGAAACCCGAATTTTCAATAATTCTATTGGAAATACGGTCGAATAGAACGCTATTTAAAATCAGTCCAATCGGTCCATAAATAACGAAGATATGAGTAAAAATCCGAGACCACCTCTGAAAATTTCGTGAAAAATTTAGATTTTTCGTGCATGCTTATGCAGAAATAATAAAACAACAAAAACAAAATGGAGCATCAAACGGTAAATTGTTTTGTTATTGTAATTGCTTGTTAATAAACACAAAGCAAAGAAAGAACATCACGTAACGTTACGTTGTCATTGGCTAGAAATATGAAATTAAGTATGTAGAGCCTGGATTAAGTGAGAACCTATAAAAGGGGACTTTCTGGTACTTTTTCCTTCTTCAAAAGATATTTTTTGAAATTTCTATAATATTGAACCTAGAAACATGAAATTAAGTATGCATGGCCCGGATTAAGTGAGGACCCAAACAAGGGGAGTTTTTGGTACTTTTTCGTTTTTCAAAAGGTACTTTTTGCAATTTCTACAATATTGAACCTAGAAACATGTAATTAAGTATGTATGGCCCGGATTAAGTGAGGACCCATAAAAGGGGACTTTTTCGTTGTTCAAAAGGTACTTTTTGCAATTTCTACATTATTGAACCTAGAAACACTTAATTAAGTATGTATGGCCCGGATTAAGTGAGGACCCATAAAAGGGGACTTTTTGTACTTTTTCGTTCTTCAAAAGGTCCTTTTTGCAATTTCTACAATATTGAACCTAGAAACATGTAATTAAGTATGTATGGCCCGATAAAGTGAGGACCCATACAAGGGACTTTTTGGTACTTTTTTCGTTTTTCAAAAGGTACTTTTTGCAATTTCTACAATATTGAACCTAGAAACATGTAATTAAGTATGTATGGCCCGGATTAAGTGAGGACCCATAAAAGGGGACTTTTTGGTATTTTTTCGTTGTTCAAAAGGTAATTTTTGCAATTTCTACAATATTGAACCTAGAAACATGTAATTAAGTATGTATGGCCCGGATTTAGTGAGGACCCATAAAAGGGGACTTTTTGGTACTTTTTCGTTCTTCAAAAGGTACTTTTTGCAATTTCTACAATATTGAACCTAGAAACATGTAATTAAGTATGTATGGCCCGGATTAAGTGAGGACCCATACAAGGGGACTTTTTGGTACTTTTTCGTTTTTCAAAAGGTACTTTTTGCAATTTCTACGATATTAAACCTAGAAACATGTAATTATGTATGTATGGCCCGGATTAAGTAAGGACCCATAAAAGGGGACTTTTTGGTACTTTTTGCAATTTCTACGATATTAAACCTAGAAACATGTAATTAAGTATGTATGGCCAGGATTAAGTGAGGACCCATGAAAGGGTACTTTTTGGTACTTTTTCATTCTTCAAAAGGTACTTTTTGAAATTTCTATAATATTGAACCTAGAAACATGTTATTAAGTTCGTATATCCCGGATTAAGTGAGAACCAGTAAAAGGGGACTTCTTGGTACTTTTTCGTTCTTCAAAAGCTACTTTTTACAATTTCTACAATATTGAACCTAGGAACGTGTAATTAAGTTTGTATGGCCCGGATTAACTGAGGACCCATAGATGGGGACTTTTTGGTACTTTTTCGTTCTTCAAAAGGTACAAAAGGCTTTAAACACATCATGGTGAAGGGTATATAAGATTCGGCACAGCCGAATATAGAACTCTTACTTGTTTTTTCTAATATTTGAAATGTCTTTTTTACCCTTTTTATTAAATACTTATTTTAAAAAAATAATTAAATAATTAAAAAAATAATAACGCAGTTATTAATTGTTTTTTATGAATTTTATTGGAAACTATTATTGTTAAAACTTAACCCTAAAACTTAAATCTAAAAGTAAAAATTAAACTTAATGGTAACCCTTAACTGTAAATCTAAAAATTTGAAAAATAACTGTTCTTGCTGAAAAAATATAAATAAGAACTAAATGAAGATAACTAATAAATATATACCAAACAAAACAGTCGTTTTTACTTACCAAGTTTTTTCGCATACAAATGTTTCAATTAGCCATTTTTTTAATTCATAATTTATTTCAATTTTGTTTTAAAAACCTTTAAAATTATTAAGGTTATTCACCACTCAAGCCCAAAGAAAAGGAAGAAAAGTGTGGTTTTGGTAAATTTTGTAAGAGTTATTCTGAATTATATATTTTGAATGTAGATTTAAATTTCTACATTAATTAAAAAGCAAAGACAATAATTATTGATCTATAGATTAAGTATTATAAATCATTTAAAATCCCGGGAATCGTCAGGCACAAAAACCTAGTTGAATTATAAATTTATCGCGATAAAATTCGACTTGAATGTATTTTATGTGCACATCTGTCATTACATCATTGATTAATGAAGTATGTTGAAAATCATATTAATTGATGCAAAATATCTTCTAGCCCACATACAAATGTACATATTCCCGGAAACAAAACTTTTGTAGAGTTATCTAAAAATCGAATTAGATATTTAAATGGGTATTGATAATAAGCTTGCTGGTGAAGGGTATTTTAGATTCGACACAGCCGAATTTTTTTTTTCTTAGACCAACACTCAGGGGATTACCTCTACCCATGCAGTGCATTGAGCTGGAAATAGGAGAATAGGTTGTGATATAGAGGATAGAGGGAGTAGAGTTTGTGGGCATTTGGACATTTAAACCTCTTCTCATCGAAAGTAGCGGGGAATACTTCTGCAGTAAGTTTGTTCCACACACGAACAGTGCTGCTGAAACATTAATTTTCCCTGTAATGTGTTGTGCGATCCACTGGCAATCGACCACAAATTGGTCTGTTCTTGAATACAGTCGTCTGCTACGTGAAAATATACGGGTATCTGGAACAAGGTCCCTAATTTCTGAGGAAAACATTCCACACTGCGACGGTGATCCAGTGAATCAATAGAGTTGGATATCCTACTGTCACCGATAAGTACCTTCGCCCTCTCATGTACGCGGTCGAGTAGCTCCAAAATAGACTTCGAAGCTCCGGCCAATACATGGTGGTTGTATTCCATTTTCGGTCGGATATAAGTGGTGTAAATAGTGAGAAGATCAAATGGAGTGAATTATGTCTTACACCGTGAATTATATTTACACCATCCATAAAATCCCATTTTATTTAAATATATAATAAAAATATATTAAAAAATAAAAAAAAAAATATTTTGTAATTATTCAGAATTCAAATAATTAAAAAAACTTTTCAGCCAAAACTGCTAACTTTTCAGTTGTATCAGCCTGTTTTATTTTTCTTCATGATTTCATAATAATCTCCGACTTTTTCTATTAACATTTTTTGCTGTGTCACCTGTTCTCTTAGAAGGTCATTAATGGAATCAGCATTTCTTTTTCTTCCATGTCTTTTTCCTGACTTTTATTTTTTACTTGTTGTTGGACCTTCTGTAAACGATCAGGAATTGCAGCACACCGTATGTTTGCTGTCTCATCTACCACTTCTTCCAAAGCCGTTATGTATCTATTTTTTCCATTCTACGACTTCGCTGGATGGCATTCAACTTTGAGGATATTTCAACCCAAAGTTCTTGACTTTTATTTCTATTGCCTCCAAAAAATTGCTTGTTTGGAGGCAAGTTCTGGGATTTTTTTAATTCAGTACACAAAAGTTCAAATTGTTCCGTCGTTGTTTTCCTTAAACTTAAAAATATAAAATGTTATTAGTCATGTTCAAACAAGACCTTTATATTCGACTGCATCATAAATACCCACCATCGAATCCCTAAATCAGATTTTTTAACATATAAGATCTGATATGGGAGGTAAATCAATCATGAAGTAATCATAAAAATTTGGTAGATATGTTGGTCCATATGCTCTTCTAGCTCTTCCCATTCGGACCCTATTGTTGTTTTAATAAAAGGACATACAGTCGACAAGGCTACGTTTTATATTCTTACAAACGGAAGTGCAAAATCAATAAACAATCAGAAAAACAATAAACATACATGGGTATTAAAATTATTACAATTTGTGTACTAGCGTTTTTTTATTATTTTCCGTTTTTATACCCTTCACCTTCGTGAGAATGGTATATATAAGTTTGTCATTCCGTTTGTCCTTATAGATAGTGGAGTCGGTTAAGCCATTTCGTCTGTCTGTTGAAATCAGTTTTTAGAGGACCCCAGATATCGGCGAGATCCGAATCTTCAACAATTCTGTTAATATGCTTTCGAGAAGATCGGTATTTAAAATCAGAAAAATCGGTCGGTAAATAACGGCGATATGATGATATCTCCATGATATGATATTTTTTCATGCTTTGTTAAATAACACTGTATATTAAGTAGAAAAAGATGTAAACGTGTGTGTAGATGTATTTGGGTTTATTCAACTGTGTATTTTGTTTTGTATGTTTGGATGCTGTTGGCGTCATTGAGTTGTGTATTTTGTTTTTGTGAATTCTGTTCGTATATTTGAATGTAGGTTGGTTTTATTGCGTTGTTTATTTTGTTTTTGTTTTTCTGTATTTTTCGTATGTATGTATAGATCAGTGTTGCTCAAACACATTTGTGTTGGTAAAATAGCAGATAACAGAATTCCATACAAATTAAAAGTATAATAATAAAATGACTCAAACTATATGCTAACTGTCAAATATTAATTATGGATTTTGACAGCCAGCGTATATCAAAGTCTATATATAAAAAACTATCAACTGTTCTTCTACATTAATTCGGCTTTTTCAAAATTTTGTTGTTGTATTTCTGTGTGTATTTTAAAAACGCCGCGCACGGACCTTGTTTCGACAAGTGCTGATCAACAACTGATTTGATTTCTTTTTCAGGTTGAGAGCAAATCAACTGATATTGCTCATTTTAAAAAGAAGAAGAATTAAACCTATAGTGTATGTGTATAAACTTAGCGTCAGCAGAATTTTCTTATCCTATCACGCGTGCTATTAATGGCAATATTGATCTTGTCTGGTTTAGATGTCTGTTGATTTAAATGCCTTGTGTATTTGTTGTTGTTCTTTTTGTTTAGCTTTTGATGTAATAATAATGTAGTCGGAAAAAAATTATAAAACTAATATGTTTAAAATACTCTATGGTGAAGGGTATATAAGATTCGTCACAGCCGAATATAGCACTCTTACTTGTCATACCCTTCACCAATTCTATAATATAATTTTCCGACCCCATAAAGTATATATATTTTGGATCCTTATAGATAGCGGAGTCGATTAAGCCATGTCCGTCTGTCTGTCTGTCTGTCCGTCTGTCTGTTGAAATCAGTTTTTAGAGGACCCCAGATATCGGCGAGATCCGAATCTTCAATAATTCTATTAGACAATGCTTTCGAGAAGATCGCTATTTAAAATCAGCAAAATCGGTCGGTAAATAACGGAGATATGAGCCAAAATCCGAGACAACCTCTGAAAATTTCATCAAAAAATTGTTATAAAAGCAACAACACTGTATATAGAAAAAGATGTACACGTGTGTGTAGATGTATTTGGTTTTATTTAGCTGTGTATTTTCTACTAAAATGCACAGCAAAAAAATATGATTTGCATTTGTTGTTAAAATAAAATAATTTTCCCTTTTGTTTTTGCAAATATATTTTTTAATTAATAGAAAAAAGTATTTAAAACGTTTTCAATTATATGAGAGTAGATTGTGTTATAGTACAATAATTTTTATGCGAATAATGTAAGTTTGAAATTTAAAACTAACACAAATTTTTTCCAAGTGCTTTTTAAAACAATTTTTTTTCTGTGTTTTTCGTTATGTATGTTTAGATGTCTGTTGGTTTAGATGCCTTGTGTATTTTGTGTTTTATTTCGTTTAGCGTTGTTGTTGTTCTTTTTGTTCAGCTTTTAATGTTATAATAATGTAGTCGGGAAAAAATTTAAACTTAAAATTTAAAAAGATGTTTAAAATACACTATGGTGAAGGGTATATAAGATTCGGCACAGCCGAATATAGCACTCTTACTTGTTTTTTAATATATCTGTATTTAATGTTTATTTTATAGTTATATTTGAAAATTATGAAAACTATAAAAGAAATGTACAGATTTTTTATAAATTTTGATATTTTTAAAGCCTTGTAATACCTTAAATGAAAGTGACGTAAATCGTAGACAAAAACCTCTTTACACAAACGAAAAATATAATACGATTTAGTGAATTGTAGTTGTGACTGTTTGCAATTTCCAAACAACATTATTACGAGTGACGAGTGATAAAATTGTGCATTTTGCGCATTTTAGAAAATAAAATGTTATTCGTCACTCATACTAATTTAAAATTTTAAAATTTAATCCACTACTCGTATAAAAAATATAGGTAGTTTTATTCGATTGATTTTAAACAAGAATTATTGACAACAACCAAGAAACTAAGGTGTTTGAATTGCATACAAACAAAGTTCCACTACTACGAATAACATTCGATTTGGTATACAAGAATCAGTGATAGGATTGATCAGAAGGGCATTATGCAATTCTTGAATAACATCTATAAATTAATGGTAATGGTAAATGCCACTTCAATATCTTCAACAAATTTACATACGGCTTTAAAAAATGTAACATTACACACAAAATTTTAATACACATTTCACAAAAACATTATGCGGTTTAGTTGCAATATAAAGCATTTAAGTTGAATTGTACATACCTCGCCCCAGATATACATACACACTTAAGCCTTTTATTATACCCTTTACCTTCGTGAGAAGGGTATATATATAAGTTTGTCATTCCGTTTGTAATTTCTATAATTTTCCGACCCTATAAAGTACATATATTCTAGATCCTTATAGATAGCGGAGTCGATTAAGCCATGTCCGTCTGTCTGTCTGTTGAAATCAGTTTTTAGAGGACCCCAGATATCGACGTGATCCGAATCTTCAATAATTCTATTAGACATGCTTTCGAGCAGATTGCTATTTAAAATCAGCAAAATCGGTCGGTAAATAACGGAGATATGAGGAAAAATCCGAGACAACCTCTGAAAATTTCATCAAAAAATTGTTAAAAAAGCAACACCAACACTGTATATAGAAAAAGATGTACACGTGTGTGTGTAGATGTATTTGGTTTTATTCAGCTTTGTATTTTTTTGTATGTTTGGAATCCAAACATACAATAATACACAGCAAAAAAATATGTTTTGCATTTTTTGTTAAAATAAAATAATTTTCCCTTTTGTTTTGCAAATATATTTTTTAATGAATAGAAAAAAGTATTTAAAACGTTTTCAATTATATGAGAGTAGATTGTGAGTTATTGTACAATAATTTTTATGCGAATAATGTAAGGAAATTTAAAAAAAATTTTTCCAAGTGCTTTTTAAAACAATTTTTTTTTACGATAAACAAAATCTACGTCTCGTCAATGTTTACCAGCAATGAATCAGAGGTCGAAGTCGACCGGCTTCGAGTCGGAGCTTAGCCGCCGCCGAACTATATTTAGTTGCTTGAGCCGCCGCCGAAACATTCGGCCTAAACCGACTCAAATTTTTTTAATGTTTTTATTAACTAGACTGTAAGATCAATTATTTTTGATTCTGTAACATAATAAATTATTATTGGCCAAACTATATTTTAAAAACGTACAAGATTTAATTTTATGTTGACTTCGCCCTCTGCAATGAATACGAAAATGTTGTTGTTTTACTCTTGATTGTATACTGTTAAGAACAACAACGTATTGCTAGTATTAAACGCATATAAGTGTATAGAAAACACACTGTCTATAGCTAAGCGCATTTACAAAAACAAAAGAGTACCAAGCGCATAGGGCTTGGGCACCCTTGGTTTGGATGCTGTTGGCGTCATTGCGTTGTTATTTTTGTTTTTCGTTATGTATGTTTAGATGTCTGTTGGTTTAGATGCATTGTATATTTTGTGTTTTATTTCGTTTAGCGTTGTTGTTCTTTTTGTTTAGCTTTTGATGTAATAATAATGTAGTCGGGAAAAAATTTAAAATTTATAAAAGATGTTTAAAATACACTATGGTGAAGGGTATATAAGATTCGGCACAGCCGAATATAGCACTCTTACTTGTTTTTGAATACAATTGTGGACATTTAAGTGAAATTTTGATGGGGGCTTTTCATAGGGGTCATATGAGGACCTATTATTATGGAACTCGTGAGGATCACCATGTCTAGTATAGAACTTAATTTTTGCAGATTTTTGTCGAGATATGAGTATATTAAACATAACTATGAACATAAAAGCCCTATTCGGCGGGTTCAGTTATATGAGGGCTAAGTTAAATAATGGACCGATCCTTACCATTTTCAACAGGCTTCGTCTACGGTATCATGGACGATGTGCCAAATTTCATTGAATTATCTCCAAAATTGCGACCTGTAGTTTCATTACAAAGTTTAAAAGCCTGTGTGGTGTTCTGTTGTATAGGGGCTAGGTGAAATAATGGCCCGATGTTAACTATATTCAATAGGTTTCATCTACTGTCCCATAAAAGAACAGGTATATAATTTTAACCGTCAAAATTACATACAAATTAAAAAATTACATACATCAATACCCAACATACCCGGGTATGTCATACAATTTATATGGCTATTTCATCTTTTTGTATATTTCTAGTGTATACTTAATTCAGATAATTCTTAAAACTAATTTTATAAAACTTCTGTATATAAATTAAATAGTTTTTAATCATAACCCATTGAATTTTTGCAATTTTTCTAAATTTTCTTATTGTTTTCCTATTAACAAAAATATCATATGCAAAAATTGTAAGGAAAACGCCTTCATAACGTAGTACATTATGTAGAATTGGACTTTGTAAAATTCTGACTTCAACAAGTTATTACTTGGGACAGATAATTGAATAAAGGTTTTTATATATATTACATACTTTTATTACATATAAAATCGCAAGTAGAAAACTTTTTGTCAAAAAAGATTCCTAAGTCATATCAAAAATTAAAATTTTTAAATTTAAACTAAAATTTTTATAAAAAAATATTTTATCAAAATCGGAACGTATTTGTTATACCCTACACCACTATAGATGGGGGTATTATACGTTTATGCTGATGTTTGTAACACACAAAAATATTGGTCCAATACCCACCTTAAAATATAATGATCGATTCAGAATCATTTTTTGACATGTCCGTCCAACCGTCTGTCCGGCTGGCTGTCCATGTACAGCCGTACTTCCCGATTTGGGCTTTTTTTACGTCAAATATACTATTATCTCTCTAAAAATTGGCACAAATAAGTTTTATATAAGTATAAATGACGGTGGCGTGTCATAATGTCCAATGTCATAATGTCCATAGACGTTATGACGCACTAAATTGAGTCATAATGTCTATGGACGTTATGACAATTTCAAAGGTGTTACAATGTCCATGAGCAATGGGACATAAAGTCCATGGATTTCAAAGAGTCCATTTATCAAAAAAGGCTTAATTTAGCGAAGCCGGTGTTCGAAATACTCCAGAGTTTGAAACCCCTGCGCCCGGCCGAAGGCCGGCTATCCAGGACACTTTTTAATAGAAGTCCAAAATGTAACAATTACCAAATTTAGGAGCAATTCTTTTCGGGATAAGAGCGTCCCTATCTTAAATTTTAAACAAATTTTCCAATACATTTCTGATTTCAAAGTGTCACAATGTCCATGGACATTATGACATTTTAAAAAAGTGACATAATGTCCATGGACGTTATGTCATTTTTTGGTGTGTAATAATGTCCATGGACATTATGACATTGGACATTATGACATGCCACCTAAATGACACTGTGTAATGATCGGCCCTTATTTGACCCTAGCCCCTATACAAACCCCCCTTCAAAAAATTTCTTAAACGTCTAAAAGTGACTTACCATTTATGTATGCTTCAACTAAAAAAACAAACAAAGCAGGAAAAAACATAAAATGTTAATTGAACCTAGAAACATTAAATTAAGTATGTATGACCGGATTAAGTGAGATCCGTAAAAGGGGTATTTTTGGTACTTTTTGGTTTTGAAATTTCTATATTATTGAACCTAGAGGCATGAAAATCAGCATATAGTGAAATCCGATTAAAGGGGTATTTTAGTACTTTTGGTTCTTAAAAAGGTACTTTTTTAAATTTCTGTAATATTGAACCTAGAAACGCATAGAAATGCGATAGGAACTGGCATCCCCACCATCAATACATTACAGTGAATTTATTTAAAAATTGATGTTGAAAGCACGATATTCTTTAACTTATTTGAAAAAATAATAAAAATCCCGAAATCAATTTTTAAATTAAATTTGCAAATGCAAGTGCCTCTAAAACTGAATACCCTATTCTGTTGATTTTATAAACAACAAAATATAAGTTGTTTATTTTGTTTTTATTTTTTTTCCTTACAACTGCATTTAGAGTTGGAAAACAACCAGCCAAATGTAGAAAGGAATGTAAGAAAAAACAAGTAAGAGTGTTATATTCGGCCATGCCGAATCTTATATACCCACCATCAAATCATTCATGTTTATGTAGAATTTTACTGATGTACTCACATTTTTGAGTCAGTAATAAGTCTTAAAATCATTTTCAGAAGGCGACTATTGATACAATTCTTAGCGATAAATTTATTTTCTGAAGGGGGCCTTATAATAGGGCTAGGCGAAAACGTGAACCGATATTCTCACTCTTAATAAGGATCGATCCTTATAAAATTTGATAGGGAGATTTTGGCTCGCACGAAACTTGTTTATGTAGAATTTTGTAGTAATGAGCGATGAATTCATTTTCCTTATTTGGGGGGTTAGACAATAATGGACCCATCCTTATAAAATTTAAGAAACTGATTTTAGTTGCTATAAAACTTTTGTATGTCGAATATTATTGTTATATATATGCTTCTTAAGGTAGATATGAGCACTAAAGTCGTTTTCTGAAAGGGAACTTATAGGTGGGATAGGGTCAATTATAGACCAATCCTTATAAAATTCTACAAAGAGATTTATGTTCCCGTCAAACATATTTGTGCCGAATTTCACCGCTATTGATGCTTCTCTTAGCCAGTTATGAACGATAAAGTAATTTTCTGAAGGGGACTTTATATAGGTGGTAGGGTCAATTAAGGACCGATTCTTATAAAATTCAACGCAGGGATTTATGTTCTCATTAAACATATCTGTGCCGAATTTCACCGTTATTGATGTTTCTCTTAGCCAGTTATGAGCGATAAAGTTATTTTCTGAAGGGGACTTTATTTGGGGGGTAGGGTCAATTATGAACCGATCCTTATAAAATTCTACGAAGTGATTAACGTTCCCATAAAACATGTTTGTGCCGAATTTCACCGCTATTGAAGCTTCTCTTAGCCAGTTATGAGCGATAAAGTTATTTTCTGAAGGGGACTTCATTTGAGGGTAGGGTCAATTATGGACCGATCCTTATAGAATTCTATGCAGAGATTTATGTCCTCATAAAACAGGTTTGTGCCGAATTACACCGCTATTGAAGCTTCTCTTAGCCAGTTATGAACGATAAAGTCATTTTCTGAAGGGGACTTTATTTGGGGGTAGGGTCAATTATGGACCGATCCTTATAAAATTCTACGGAGAGATTTATGTTCCCGTAAAATTTGTTTGTGCCGAATTACACCGCTATTGATGCTTTTGCTAGTCAGTTATGGGCGATAATGTCATTTTCTAAAGGGGGCGGACGGACATGGCTAGATCGTCTTAGAATCTATTGAGGACTCAGAATATATATACTTTTATGGCTCTTAAACGAATATTTCAATGTGTTACAAACGGAATGACAAAAACAATATACCCCCATCTTTTTTGATGGTGGGTATAATAAACTCACTGTTATTGTTGGTGTTTTGTCAAAACTTTAATATTTTGTGAAATATTTGGTGAAACAACATAACATATAATGGATATTTGTAAGTTAAACGGTTGTAAATAACATATTATGTTTTCATTGATACCATTATTCAGTTGTTGAAATATAATTATGTTTCAGTGAATCATATTCAAATTTATAATTCCCATGAACATAAAAATGATTACAGTAACTAAAATATTTTTTTCTCTGCGTGTAAATACAAATTAAATAACTTTTTTATTTAACGCAAAAATAATATCAGGTCATAAAAGGTTAATTATATTACAAAAATGGCTACTTCGTGTTCAGGTTAATGGGTGGGGTCAGATGTGCACCCATGGCAAATGATTCTATTCTACCCTATGTAAATATATAATCATAAAAAATGCTTATAAATATCTGAATCATAACATTTTAATAGTTTTAAGCATAATACTTATGATTTAAACAAAAAGTAAAAAATTATTAATTTATTTTTTTATTATTTATTATTTCTTGGTGGTTTTTAGTTTAGTTTATTCTGTATGGCCAAAAATATTAGCTGATGATGGAATAGGAGAATTTATTCTAGCAGCGTCGACTGCTGCCATATACGTTCCGCAATAGCCACCGAAAAAATTGTGGGCATCAGCATTCATCGTTTAATTTAAACCAAAAATAATATCATAAAATGTTAATTATGCTACAAAATCGACTACTCCGTGTTCAGGTTAATGGGTGTGGTCAGATGTGCACCCATGGCAAATGATTCTATTCTAACCTATGTACATATATAATCATAAAAAATGCTTATAAATATCTGAATCATACCTGTGCTATTTACGTTCAAAGCTTTCATACAACATTTTAATAGTTTTAAACATAATACTGATGATATAAACAAAAATTAAACAATTATAAATTTATTTATTTTATTTATTATTTTTGGTGGTTTTTTGTTTAGTTTATTCTGTGTTGCCAACAATATTAGCTGATGATGGTATAGAAGAATTTATTCTAGCAGCGGCGGCTGCTGCCATATACGTGCCGTAATATCGGCCGAATAAATTATGGGCATCAGCATTCATTGGCATTGGCTGATGATGTGTTTGGGTATGCTGAATGTCGTTGGTGTGTTCCAAATGTAATGATGGAGAGGGTAAAAGATGAGGGGCAGGTTGAGGTGTTGTATGGTTTCTGCTCATTTGTTGCGTGTTGGGGTGTGTCCTAAGGGGACTTGAACTTGATTTAAATATTTGAGATATATCTTTTTTGCCACTAAGATGCGTGTCCTCTTGATTGTTATTGTTGTTGTGAAGCGCACTAAATGCAATTTCATCCTCTTCTTCATTTATGTTTTCATGTTCATCATCTCCATATTGATAATTTTGTTCTTCATCGCATTCATCTTCTGGCACATAATCGTGAACCCTTATCACAGTTTCATCTCCGGTTATATTGATTTTAGAAATTTCACAGTGATTTGGGGTTATACGCAATGAGTGACCGTTTTTAAAACTTCTTATATACATGGATGATTCATCATCACCATTATGACTTTGAGAGGCACTGTGGCTACGACTATGGCTGTTGCTATTGCTATCAACTTCATCATCGGGTTCATCGTAGTCAGCCTCTATATCTTCATCTTCACTAGCGTCCACAACATCAATATCCTCAATTTCGAGATCATTTG
>NC_060949.1:8795645-8805810 GCF_022045245.1 Lucilia cuprina
CAAACGATTACTGGTAGGGCATTGAGCCAACGCAGTGGGAGATCTACCCATATGATTTGATGCTGCTATTAAACTTCCTGCTGTAGTGGCGCATAAATAAGAGGAAGGTGGTGGTGGTCCTTGGCCCGTGGTTGTATAGTTCGTACCATGAACAGTGGGACCATTTACTGTTGTTGTCGACACGGTTGTGGTAGAGGCATATGCGGCTGCAGCAGCCATTGCTGCCGCCGCTGTATATGGCGGTCCTCTTAAACGTTCCATATTTAAAGCATAATTGTATAATTGCAAACGATATTGTTCCAAAGCAGCGGCAGTATTGCACGAAGTTATACCGCCGCTACTAGCACCTTCGCCGCCATTGCCCACAGCTGACATAGCGTTGTTGTTGTAAATTAACATGTTGCCGTTGTTTGTAATTGTTGTGGTTGAAGCAACCGCTGTTGTTGATGTTGTCACCATTATTGCTTTCAACTAAACCATACAAATATCTTGTTAATTTTCTTTTCTTTCCTTTTTAGATATTCTTTGTATTTCTAGTCCTTTTTTGAGTTTCTTGTGAATCTAAAATAATTTGAATTTAAAAATTAATCTTCTTTATTCTGTTAGATTTTACAAATTGTGTGTGGATCTGTTTTTTTTTTATTTAAATATAGGTTATCTAAACTTTTTGTTCTATGCCATTAAAAAATTTGTTTGTTTACATATACATAGAATACAAAGAATTAATATTGCGTACCTCGTTTCCGTTACTTTTTGAGAAACGTTCTCATATCGAGAAGAGCGAAACAAAAAAATTCATTGTTTCTCAATTTGAAAATAAAAGTTAAAAGAGGCAATTGGAAATATTAAATAAAACAGCTATCAAAAAAATATAAAAATTAAAAAAGAAAACAAAAGTTTACATACAAATTTGTGAACGAGAAAGTGTTAAAAAACGATCCTACTATGTCCCTGGAAAATTTTAAGTTTATGCTCACGTTGTTAAATATACAAAGGACAAGTATGAATGTATATTCGGGCATAGCGGACCATATGATACCCTACATCAGTCAAGCAAGCATTTCATTTGATTTATAACTTTATTCCGGAATATTTTTACTTTTTCTTGACAAAAAAAAAACCACGTTAACCAAGCCATTTCAATAGGCTTGGTTAACGTGGACAGCCAGCCAGATGGACGGACAGACATAGCTTAATTGACTCAGAAAACATTTCTAAGCCGGTGGGTATACTTTAAGGTGGATATAGGACGAATATATTTATATAGGACAAATATTTTATATAGATGGGGACTTTGTAGTATCAGTAAAATTTTAGTAAAAATATGTTATTAATATTTACTGAAAACATTTTTAGTCATCAGTAAAGTTTTACGGATTACTGAAAAAAATCAATATTCCGTATGTTTTTACTGGTGATAATTTATTGATTACTGGAAATGTGTTTACAGCCACGATAGGCAACTCCTATCCACAGTGTATTTTGGCCGTTACTATATTTACACAGACTACTCATACGCATAGAAAACACAATTCAGTCTCAGTTAAGCTGTCATCGTCTCAGTCGTCGCTCGTTTCTTGCTTTCGCAATGTTTTACTTTAACACTATTTCCAAATTTAAATTTTCCATACATGCATTTTTGTTTGAATGAGAGAACAATTATTTATAATTTCTTGTTTTTTCGCTCTAACACACGCAGAGAAAAAACATAGTTCGACATGGTTACTATAACTAAACTATGTTCACTATAATAATATATTGTTATCAAAAACATATAATTCTTATTGTAATTGTATTAAAACAATATTGCAGTTACTGTAATCATTTTCATGTTCATTGCAATTATAAATTTAAGTATGATTCACTGAAAAATAATTATTTTTTCAATAACTAAATAATGGTAACGATGAAAACATATTATGTTACTAACAAATATTTGAACTCACAAATAACCATTATATGTTTGTTGTTATAAATAACCATTATATGTTTTGTTGCTCTATGTCTGTTGCTACAACAACAAAACAACTTTAGCCACACACCTCACACATATTAATTTTTATATGTGTGTTGTTTTAAGCGACAATAAAATGAGTTGAAATAATTCTCATTTGGTTTAAAACATTATATGTATAAGTACTTCACTTTGTATAGAATAATGTAGTTATGTTTTTGTGAATCAAATTGAAATTTGTAAATCGTGTTATGTTATTTAATGTTGGTTTTTACTTTTTTTGAAACTGTAATTTTACGAATTAAGTAATAAAAATAAATTAGATTTCGATACATATTTTTAAGGACATTTTTACCAAATTGAATCATAATATAGTCATGTGTAACAAACAATATTATGGTAAATAAAAAAATATTATGATAAAATATTTTGGCTGATTTTAATCATAAATTGTTACAATAACCATATTATATTTAGACTACAATCATAATTTTAACCATAATATGTCGCTCTTAGAATATGGTTACCACATCCATGTTTTTTCTCTGCGTGCACTTATACAAGTGCAAAATGTAGTAGTCTGCCGATCGTGGGTGTACTGTACTCTATTTTGCATTTTTACTAAAATGCATTTTGGTTAAATTTTACTGAGTATGTAGGATTTACATTATCAGTATTTTGCTGTTAATGTTCAGTATTTAGAAAAACTATACTGAATACTGTAACATTTTTCAGTACTCAGTAAAAATTTACTGAATACTGAACATTTTTTCAGTAACCAAATAAAAAATTATGGATTAGTGAAATGTGTAATACAGTAAAATTATACTGCACAATGCCAATTAATGATATATACACATATATGTACGTACTTACATTTACTGTTAAAATAATAACACCAACTCACAGTTAAAATTTTTTCGATTATCTTCAATATCCGAAAGTATAGCGGTTTTCACTCTCGCAAGGAAAGTCCCCTTGTAACCATAGTAGCTTTATTAAAAACAATACTATTTACGTCAACGCAACAACAAAATATATTCTATACCTTCATATAGGAAGATGGATGCAGCTTTCTGTCGACATACGACGGACGGACATAGCTAAGTCGACTCAGAAAATGATTCTGAGTCGATTGGTATACATTAAGGTGGGTATAGGACCAATTTTAATGTGCGTTACAGACTAAAGTGGTGTAGGGTATAAAAATATAAATTTACAAAAATTTTAACAAAAAAGTAAAAAAAAATAAGGCGTGGCCAAAAATAAATGTCTTGGAACATCTCAAAAATGAGAAATGTCAAAACAACAACAAAATGTATTTATTTTAAATATACATTGTTGTACTGGAACTACATATCAAGAAAAAGGGTCTTGGTAGATTTACCAACAAAATAAACAGCCGATGGACAAAAATATAAAGCAAAAAAGTAGACATAGAATGGTGTAATCTAATTTAAAATTGAGAATCTTTGGCCGTGTATATTTCCGGTCGTTCCACAGCTAGGATGCAATAGCCGCGTGATGTTCTAATGTTAAGTTAATTAATCTTTAAGTTAATTAATCTTTAACATTTTCACTAAAAGGTTAAGAAAACTGATAATTTTTTCATCACTTTATGTGTACAACTCTTTGTTGGATCAGTTTAATAGTCCATACTAAAATTTAAAGCACTTGGGGTATCCACACGATGTGCTATCAGGTCTTATTGTCATAAAATACTAAAGTTTTATAATAGTTTGAAAAAATTGTTGTTGTGCTTCAAAAAAAGTCTTAAAATAATCCCACCTTATTTGATATGTTTACAGTTTTTTCATAACCATAGTAAATTAATAAAGTAGCGACATCTCATGTTGAACAACAACATCTACAACAAACACGTGTATTTTGTTTTTGTAATAATTCAAGAATGTCAAAATAAAATTTAGCAAAAATTTCCTTTAACAACAATGTGAACAAAACATAAATAAAAAAATATTACTTTTAAGTTGAAAATATTAAGGACTTAATTATATTATTATATATTAACAATTTTTAAAACAAACTTTGACAACTAATTTCATTTATCTAGTTAAAAAAATAGTCAACTGTTCAAGTGATGCTACTTTATTAATTTACTTTGGTCATAACTAAACAGTGTAAATCGAAGTTAAAAGGGAATAACTCTTCATCGAGCTAGTGATAGTATTTTAAGTTGCTGCAATTGAATATATGCAATATGTAGGTAATCATGATACAAATTTGTGCAAAGTTATATAACTCAAAATTGATTAGATTTTTTTAATATATTTATAAATGTTATTAACTTTTAAGTTAAAAAAGGAAGAAAATTTTGTTTGAGTTGTTTTACCGACTGGAAGCCACCGAACGTATTCAAAATAACCGCCGTCAGAAAATATTTCCGGCTTAGTCATTAACAGCTGTTTATGTTTTTAAACAATTTCGTTTATCCAAATTAAAGAAGAAAATATTTTAAAATGTCCAATATGTATTTTATCCACAAAACGACTTATATATCAGGTTTTGATTTGATTTGTCATTTTACTAAAAATATTTGTAAATTATATATTTGTATAAGCTGACTCAAATTTGAAATAGCACACAATTTTACAATTTGGGTGTGTATGCATTGGTACACTGAAAATAATCCATTCTCAACTTTACGAAAAAAAATTTCGTAACTTCTATTTTCGTAATATTTACAAAAATTTCGTATATAATACGAAATATTATTTAATAAAACCCTTTTCTATTTTTACAAAAGTACGAAAACCTTTCGTAATGTTTTTTTCTTAAGTTTTAGCAAAATTAAACATAATGATATTAATTATATTATGATTAAATAAAACTACAACATTTTTATAAAATTTAAGAAAAAGTATAATATTATTCTCGAATTATTTTCATAAAAAAATTGAAAATTGAGAATAATTTTGAACTAAAATTAGAAAATTTATTTTAAAATGAACAAAAATGTTTGAATAAATTAATATTTCGTAAATTTTACCATATTTACTCAAAATGTCCTTTTTCAATTTATATAAATTAATTTTTTCAAGAATATTTTGCATTATACTAAAATATTTCGTACAATTTCGTATATATTACGAAAGAATTACGTCGTGCGAAAAAACGAAGGATTCGTACAATGTACGACATTTTTCGTATATATTAGGCATGGTTTTTTTCAGTGTAGGCCAGTTGGTAATGTGGTGTGATAGGCTTTATCATTATGAATGTTTAATGACATTTTACTAATTTTAAAATAACTTTAAACAAATTAAGGGATTGAAAATCAAAGGAAGGATATTAAAATGTGGAATACTGCTTGCGTGTGCCGTTCATTTAAATGTTTTAAGTTTTTTATTTCAGTTCTTTTATATTTGATATAATAAGAATGAAAATTGACGACTCTCTCTACTGAGTCTACCTTTTAATGGTTGTATCGCGAGGGATTTGAAAAAGTAAACCAGATTCAGAGAGTGTAGGTTAATATGTTTCTCAACTAAATTGAAATTTAATTTGTATTTATGTATCTACTTAATATCCGTCAAAACATTAGTTTTAGTTTTTACGTTTATATATAAACTTAGAAGACAATTTACTGGAAGACTATTTGGTGGGACAATTTTTGAACACTTTTAATATTTTTCTTTATTTTTTATTTAATCTTCGTTTATAAATTTATTTTGCATCTTTTGTTTTCTTATTTTAATTTTTATATGGAGATATCCAATAAAAACTAAACTACACCATTTTCAACAGTAATTCTAAAAAAACCCAATTGTAAATGAGATTTTAAATTTAACAATTACAAAAGGATCAATTGAAAATCAGAATTTTCATTTATAATTTAGAAAATATCAATTGAAATTGAGATATTCCATTTGAAATTCAGAAAAGAACAGTTTTAAATTGCCTTTTTTTAATTAGGAATACAACAACTGAAAATGAGATTTTTTATTTGAAATTCAGAAAATTCCAAATGAAAATAAGATTTTTTATTTGAAATTTAGAAAAAATCAATTGAAAATTTTTTGATTTTTAATCGGTAATTTCTATATTTCAAATGAAATATTCTTTTCTGAATTTCAATTTATATTTTCTGAATTGAAATGAAAAGTTCTCATTTTCAATTGTAAAAGGTAGTGTAGTGTTGCCTCTTTTTATTTTACGTTAAAAAATCACTTTTTTTACTCACAAATCGAAAAATTATTTAAAAGTCGATGGTGTCTCAAATATGCCAAAAAAGGTAATTTTTAAACTTTATTGCAGGATTCTTGGAAAACCTGGGGTGATGGATAAATTCTGAAGACAGCGCTTATCAATCCTATAGAAAAATATATTTTGGTTTGGTTTGTGGGTTTAAATTTTTTTCAAATGCCTGTGTTGATAAAATGGTAGTTTTATAATATTTCAAATATGTTTCGCTATATATCCTATCCGATTTCAAATTAAATACACAAATTCTGTACATATATGTTTACTAATTTAAAGTTTTCAGATTTGTTTAAATCGTTACGATTATTACTATAAAGCGTTTTTAATGTTTTATTAATACTGCCCTCAAGTAAATGGATATTCATCAAAGAAGAAAATTATAAATTTTGATAATTTTGGTGCAGGGAAAATAGAAGATGCATGTTATGAGCTATCGAAATTATTTTCGGTCATTTTGTTTGTACATTTTATTTAACGAGTGTAAGAATTATGTTTGACAAAAAAGAAAACAACATAAAATTTGTATCTGAAAACCATTATTTGACGCGCAAAAAATAGCAGTGGCGCAGAGAGTAGAACATTTAACTAACAAATCGAAGTCCCTGGTTCGTATTCTCACTGGCTTATTTTTATTCCCTTCACTCTAGTGAGAAGGGTATATATAAGTTTGACATTCCGTTTGTAATTTCTATAATATATAATTTCCGACCCAATAAAGTATATATATTCTGGATCCTTATAGATAGCGGAGTCGATTAAGCCATGTCCTTCTGTCTGTTGAAATCAGTTTTTAGAGGACCCTAGATGTCGGCGAGATCCGAATCTTTAATAATTCTGTTAGGCATGCTTTTGAGAAGATCGCTATTTAAAATCAGCAAAATCGGTCTATAAACAACAGAGATTCATGCTTTGATAAATAAACAAAAACTTTGTCAAGTGGAAAAAAGAAACGCTGTGTATTTTGTTTTGCGTTGTTGTTTTGCTCTGCTTTTGTAATAACAATATAGTCGGGAAAATGAAATAAATTTAAATTTTATAAAACTAATAAGGGTTTTCATTTAAATGCTTAAGTTTCCTATTTGTGCATGAGTTTATTCGTGAAAATTTAAGTCCAAAAGTGAACAATAGTGAACAGATTTATTAAATGCACAATGAGTTTGCCCAAGTTTGCCAGTCTAAATAGTCGCTCAACATATAAGAGTTGTGCAAATCAATTTCCATACAATGCGAGAATAGAAACATGCACAGGTTGCACAGTTTACGAGGGTTTTGAACGTATAAATGAAACCCCCTAATATGTTTAAAATACCAGGGACTGTAATCATTATAAGTTTTATTTAAAAAAATTACTTTTTAATGGTTATTTAGTAAGTTTTATTTTTCGCTCAAATGTGATTATTTTATATTTTGTTCACAAAATAACAGTTATTCTTACATTTTTAGTTTTCACTTTGAAAACAATAATTATTTATTGAGTTTTATTATTTAACATATAAAATAAAATATTTTGAATTTTGATAATATAAGAGAAAATTGAAATCGTAAATATCATTTCAATATGAATGTATTACTCTCTGAGCGAAGAATAAAACTCAGAAAATAATAATTATTATTTTTGAGTTTTTTAATAAAAATTTAAAAATTAAAATCATTGTTACCGTTAGTTTTCTAAACAAGAATTACGTGCATATACTTCTTATGGCAAGATCATATCTCTTTCGATATGATTTTTTCCCCTAAAAAACATAATTATTTGAATTCCCTGTAAAATAGACTATGGTGAATGGTATATAAGATTCGGTACAGCCGATTATAGCACTCTTATTTGTTATATATTAATTTAAATATTTCGAATTTATATATTGACAGTATTATTATTTTAAGTATATAAATATATGCCAATTCAGTGTATTGTGCTAATAAGTCTGAAATCAACTTCCGATTTTAATAGCTTCACTTTATGAAATTTTGTTATTTTTGCATACATTATATGATATTGTACTTTTTAAAAATGTAATATTTAAATCAGTTATGATACAATTTGTTATATTTTAATGTATCCGGTCTTAATGAAAATCAGGCATTTGGTCCTATACATGAATGAATTTCGAAATTCAACTTAACGCTAATAATTTAGCTACAAGGCTCATCGCTTAAATAGATTTTATTAAATTAAAGCGTAGGTGTTCATTTGTTAAAAAAATCAATTGTCACATCAAATTCTCCATTACATGAGACTTACATAAGATATGTACATCTACATCCGATTCTGAATATGACATAAAACAGCAATTTTTAATGTCCAAATATTTATGACCAACAACTTCTTATATTATTTTTAGTTAAATGCTTTATTTAAAAAAATATGTATTAGATAGAAATTGAATCCTTGGAGTTTCTTTCATTAGTTTTCTGGGAATTTTCTTATAGAATATTAATAATGGAATTTTAAAAACATTTATGTTTCTGCTTCTAATAATTCAGAATAAAATTATTAATCATATATCTTTTCCCTATTACCAATTTTGGCGGATGTTGGCAGCTATAATATTATTATTAACATTTCTGAGTGTCTTTAAAATATAACAATTAAACGGACTTCATCCTTTGTATGTATGTGTAAACATATACTTATAGTGAATCAACTAACAATTTGCATATGAAAAATTTAACAAATTTTAAGAAAAAACATTACAACAATTATTAGAAAAATTAAGCAATTTGTTATCTTATTTTTTAAAAAATATCTTATATTTTAATTTTCTATCATAAAAAGTGAAATCGTGATATTATTGAGATTTTTTATAAAATATGAATGTATTGTTCTTTTTTAGTCAAAAAAGTATTTTGCTTTTTTAGTTTTTTTTTTGTTATTTTTTTTAAAACTTCATTTTTATTACTCCTATATATTTAAGTAACAATTTTTAGATATTTTTGTAGTATAAAAACATTACGAATTTTATGTATAATTGTATGTATAATATTGATTCTTATTCAATAAAGCTAATACTAAATACCATCTTATCCACTCTAAACATGGGGACATCACCGTATATCACTATAGAACTATCAGATGCTAAAATCAAGATTTTCTGTCTCATATTTTGAATGTTTCAACATAAAAATATTCCTTTTGTGGACCTAAGATGATAATCTCTATTTGTAAATATTTAAATTACGTATTTTTCCTGTACCACACGACAGTGCAGGAGGATTTCAGTGCTTTTCCTTGGATACATGCTGAATCCCAGTGCGTTTTCTTCTAGCAATTATTTTATTTATTTCACCAATTACTTTATTTTATATTTTGTAATGATATTGATAAACATTTCATAATTGTATTTTATTGATTAACACTTGTTCTAAAAACTAATCTTATTTCTTACATTGGATTGGCCTCATTATTTTCCTTTACAAATTTTTAACGCAAATAACTTTTTGAAGATTGCAATTGAAAATACATTGCACATGTCCTTTTAACAATAAAAGATTAAATTCTAAAAAGTTATTACACAATAATTTGAAAACCCCAAAGAAATTATCTGGAATTCTAAAAATGCAAAATACTTTATTGTCCTACAAATTCTGATGAAAAGAAGTAAAATGCAAAGACAAATGCACCAAAATTTGTATTTTAATATTTTTTCACGGTTTTTTTACACAATATCTATCTTTAATTGAAAAAATAAATTTAGTTTTACCTGTTTATTTTAATTTTATTTATGAACAAAAAACTAAATTCTCTTAGGAAAAAGGTAAACAAAAAACTTAGTTGATTCACGGTATATATTATTTTCATCTAAAATGACAACTTAAACGTGTACCGAGATAAAACTTTTACCCGTTTAAGTTTTATTATTTATGTAAAAATACGTAACACACAAATTATTTTTATACCCTACACCACTATAGTGGGGAGGGTATTATACGTTTGTGCTGATGTTTGTAACATACAAAAATATTGGTCCAATACCCACCTTAAAGTATACC
>NC_060949.1:8805910-8818513 GCF_022045245.1 Lucilia cuprina
TTCTTTACAAAAAATAAAAATTTTATAACAGTAAAAATTTTAAAAATATACTCATGGTGTAGGGTATTATATGGTCGGCCATGCCCGACTATACTTTCCTACTTGTTTATTTTATATAGATGATTAGCGAACAATTAGTTTAATTTATTTTTTTATTTAGTTATATAAACACAGATGCACACACATGACACAATTTTGAATTGGTATTCCATTTTACCGCTGGTATAATTTTAAATATTGTTGCGATAACACTGCTTTCCGTATCGAAGAGGTTTTTTAATATTTGCTAATTTTTAATTTGTTCTATACGTAAGAAATTTGTACTAAACTTATAATAATTTTTTATTGATTGACTTTTATTGTATTCCATTTATTTATTTAATTTTTTATATAGGTATTATTTTTTTGTTGCATAAATGTTGTTTTCATTTATAAACAAAGTAATTAAAACTTCAAAACACACTCGAGAAAAAAAACAACACACACTTAGACCTTGTTTGCTATCAAAGTTACCAACATCAACTGACTGAACAATAAAAACATCAATCATCCGTTAAGGCAAAAACTGCACAATCAAACAACTAAACAGCCAACCAGTCATTCATTTAGTCAAACCAACCAATCAACCCAACAGTTTAACCACTCCATAATGTTTTTTTTGTGCTGTTTTTTTTGTAAACACCTCTTTAACGTAAACAACAAACAATCGTGCATTTCAGTTTTCAATTCGATTCTCTCTTTCCTTATCATAGAATTAACAGTATTTGTCGCTCATCTCTTTTCTCCTTTTTGGTTTCCTATTAAAGTGTGTTTTGCTTGTCACACTTTCATACAAGTTGTATGAATGAAAAGGAAAATAAATTGTATTTAACAGGGATGGAAAATGAAATATATTTTCAATATTGTTATACAAACATATACCCTGCCAGCAAATTTGAGTTTAATTTTGGATACATGAACTAAATAGTCACTGTAAAGGCTCAATTTTATGTTTCTCAGTGCTAAGTTAAAAAAATTTGCAAAAACAAAATACGTTACTTTCTAATTTTGATCATAATTTTGTTAAATTTTAGTGCCAAAAGGAAAATTAAATAATAATAATAATAAGTAGATAGAATAAAAATTTCAAAAACGGACGGATACACTAGCATTTCATTGTGTAATACATTGTGAAATTTTGAAATTGTGTTTATTTTATATATAAAAAACATCAGTTTAATATTGAATAAGCATTAGTGAGTATATACTATTAAGTTATTATAATATTATAAACATAGTAAGTATAAAACAATTGTTCACAGTAAAAGAGAAAGGAGAAATAAATAAAACGCTTTTATAACATAAAAGAGTAAACAGTTAGAATAATTTCCAGTTTCCCTATAATTATGACAAAACTTAAAATTTACTATTTTGACGCACTTTTATCTTATAAAAAAGTGACTTGAAATTCCGAACGGGATCACTTTTTATTCACTCAGATTATATCAAATTTTTGTTCCTACATCTTAAATGTGTCAATATCTTACCAATGAGTCCAAACTACAAAAAAACATGCAAAGCTATAAGTTTATACTATTGGTTTACTACACATTACAAGTAACAGGTATGGGCGGTAATGATTACACAAAGTAATTCATTACATGGTCAATTACAATTACTTGTAATGCAGTAACCAATTACGATTACATGTAATTTTCATTGAAGTTTTTCATATTACAATTACTTATAATTTTTAATTACTTGTAATTGTAATTAAAGTTTTGCCAATAACAAAAAATTGTAATTGAATTTACCAATTAAAATTACTTTTAAATGTAAATTGGGTATTACTTATTACAAATAAAATTTAATTATGAGGAACAAAATTCACAATTTCAAGTAATTCAAAATTATAATTTTTCAATAACTTGGTAAAGCTTTAATTACAATTACTTCAAAATAAATATTTTTCAATGCACAATTTTAACAGAAAATTTTCGTCAGAGATACCGTATACGAGGGTTTTCGTTATTTATACAATGGTATTGGTTATATATAAATATTATTCTCAGCCGTTAATTTAAATCTTTAAATTAAATAAAAATAATAAAAAAAATCATAAAGCTTTAATAATTTTAATATTATGTAATTGCATTGTTGATTGTACGGATCTGTGTCCCACACAAAACCCAATTTACAACTTTTACACCAAAAGATTCGATTAACTATTTATGGTGACAAGTACATATATTGCCGCCGTTTTGACTGTAATAATTAAAATGTAATAAAAAGCAAAAAATCTGTACATATACCCAAATAATACATTTTCCATCACTGGTATATTAGTATGCAAGGCCAAACCAGTTCTTTTTATGTGTGAGTTGTGTGATGTTTGATATATATGTATGTGTAGAGAAAAAACAACCAATCGTATGGGTTGATGATTGTATACCAGGCAAACAAATAAACACAAACAAATAAATAAGCAATTAATAATTGTATTACAAAATATTTAGTTTTTCTTTTAACTTGTGTATGTGTTGTTATTGTTATTGTTTGCTTGTTTCTTGCATATTGTAAGAGTATCAATGGATGGATTATGTATGTTATGTATTTATGTATGTTCCCATTCACCACAAATTGTTTTTATACTATTCAGAAATAAATTTGAAATTTCTTGAGAACACTTTTTGTACATAAGCATGTTTTTTATTTTTTTAAATTTGAAGATCTGCGTTAGACTATTATGACACTTGATTTTAACAGTCAAAATCTGTACATTTTAGTTTAAATAGGATAACAATTCTGTACAGCACCCTTTTTCGACGATTATATGTAAGTGCTGTAAAACATTAATGAGTTTAGTAAGTTAGACAATGTTTTGTTCTAAATTTGGACCCACAAATCTTATAATTATGAAATATTTTTGGAAAAAATATGAAATAATTATTATTTTATGTTCCAAAACGACTTTAAGTGTATTATAAATATCATATAACATCCAAAATAATTTAAAATATTCTAAAATGGGCCAAACCAAATGTCAAACTATTTTTTAAATATGTTTCTGAAAAAGCTAAATAAATATTACAACAGTTGATTCTTCAACACACTTAAAATCATTTTGTGGACTCTACAAGACATTTGAAAAAATTGGGGATATCGCTGAGAACTATTCGATTTTTTTTATTTTTTTCATGTTCAGTTCATTAATACCAGAGACAGAAATAATAACGTGCCCACATTTTAATTGCTGTGATCACCATTTAAAATTATGTTTTGCATATTATCAGGATCACAGAATTCCATTCCGATCGAAAGTGGAATTATCTTTCCTAATCTTCTTAAAAAAGGAAAATTTAAAATTTTTCAGAATGAAACCACGTCACATTTTCAACGTGAACTTGAAAATACCGCACGGGCTCGATTTGCGCAACCGAAAGGAAATCGGGATTGTTGCAAATTACGAAATATTGCATTAAACCAAAATCCGATATATTTCTATAACAAAAACACGCAATTATTTGATGTTTTTGTAATCAACTCATTTATTAATTAATAAAAGCAAAAAAAGTAATATATTTCTTATTAAAATAATTTTATTTTTGCTATCATAACTTTGGCCGGGATATACAATTCTGTTTTGTAGGTACCTATGACTGATCAAATTGTTTTAAATTATACTGACTGAAACAAAGTTATGAAAAAAAAAACATGGAAGTATGATTTTGTTTTATTTTATTTTGCCATAAACAAGTTAAAGTTGCACTTATCGCGATTATATTTTGTGAAAAGTTGCTATTGTAATGACTGTAATGTCAAAAAATGGGCTGTTGCGCAAATCGGTCTGGTGTAATAATAGGTAGTTGCGCCAATAGACCCCGCACTGTAGTTTAATGTTATTATTTTTTAATGATTTTATCGATTTATTTACAAGTTATAATACCCCTTTCGATCGGAATGAATTTCTGTGACAGGTCTGTATAAGTGAGAGAAACCTTTATGTTAGATTTTTTGATAACTGGTTGAGAGAAACCAAAAAGACAAACAAAATCGCTAAAATTTAGTCTTATTTTGTAAACATTTTTGAAAAAGTCTGCTTATGATTTTTATTTTTAAAAGCCAAACAATAAATTGCAAATGTAAGTACACGATTAGGACACACATACACTCACACTATATTGAAACTACAACAATATACTCTCTCATATAAGCAAAAGGAAAAAAGGAATACAAAAACCAAGTGCTCAGCTAAAAACATAAGTAACAGAACAAAAGTAACAAAGGTTGTAATAAACCATTTAAGTAAACATCATTTTAGAACTGTTATTCTGAGTGATTTATTTAAAAAAAAAACAAGAAGTAATAGTCTTATCTTCGACTACGCCGAATCTTATATACCCGCTATCAAACCGTATGCCGTAAATAAAATGCTCCTCTATAAACAGTAATGTGCGTTAAATTAGTTTGCTGAAGGGGCCTTATATGGGGGAAGATTCTCTTAAAACTCGATTGAGATGTGTTCATAAAAAACATATCTACATATACCGAATTTTAGCGCTATACTCGTATTTTCAAGGCAGTAGTAAGCGTTAAAGTAATTTTTTAAAGGGACCTTATATATTTTGTTAAAAAGATTTTTGAACGTAAGAAACATACTTATATCGAATTTCCGTGCTCATTCAATTTGGTAGAAAGAATTTGACTCATATAAGACTGATTTATGTCGAATTTTTTGCTATACTCGCATTTTTAATATAGATATGACTTTTAAAACCGTATTTAGGGAGACCATTTGTATGGAGGCTATGCGAAAACATGGACAAAAATTGCCTATTTTCAATACCAAATTTGGGCCAAATTTCGAGCAATATTTCGTTATTTTGCAATTCAACCTGTACTTGGTGGTTAGAAAGGGGCTTAAATTTCAAAGTATATTGATGGACTTGTGAAATAATGCTAAATCAAGTTAAATTTAACACAAAAAGTTCACAAAACCTAAAAAATTTTAAAATTCAGTTTAAATTTAAAATTAGGTATATGGGAATTAATTTAATTTTTACATTTCTTAAAATTTTAGTTTTAAATTCAACTTATTTTACCTGTCCACCAAAATACTTTGATATTTAAAATATTTTAAAATATGAAATATTTCTCAAAATCGGGGCGAAAAATTGGTGGACTATCGTTATCTATAAGCGGATTCAAAACTTCTTCGGCTCGAAATCTTTTCAAGAACTAACTTTTTAATGCAATGTTAAGCAATTTCTTTCACTGTTTTAACTTTTTATTAAAGAAAATTTGAAAGTTTTGGCTCCAATTCAGCCGTCAGAGCTCATATGGTCAACCAGGCGTTGAAAAAATCACACGTTAACATAAAGAACCGAGGAAGCAGTATATTTTGATATTGGGAATATCATTTACAATTAAAATTTTTAAAAATAAATACAAAACGCAGTTTAAGAAATCTTAGCTTATGTCCTCAGTGTAATACTGTTAATCGTTTCTATTATTTTTTTCAATGCCAAATTTTTTAAATACCAATAAAATACGATGGAGCAAAAAAAAAAATACAAACTCCATTTATCACAGGAAAGTAGACCTAAATACCTTTTGTTTAAGATACAAATCATCAAATTTAGTTTTCACCACTATATAAAGTCGTTTCTGTTATTTAAAAATGTACACCAATCATAAATAGATCACCCAAATGTTCTAAATATAATTGTTTATATATTTATTTTGTGATAATATTTCGCTCAGTCGGAAGATCAAAAACTGTTTCCTTAATATCGTATTTGTTTTGTAAAAAAACAAACATAACTCAGAATAGATATTTAGACTCACAAACGACCCAATACTTTTTTTTAGCGGAATCGCGGGTAGGGGGCCATTTTCTCCCAACGAATGTATCATTTATAATAATAAATGACTCCTATGTGATAAAAATTTAAAAAATTGTAGCTGGTAGTCCAACTAGCATTTGGAAGATTGTTGAATAATTAAACAGTAAACTAAGTCATTTTTGACTCCTTTCGATAATCTAAAAGTGATTAATAGGTTGAGCGATTAAAAAATTATTCGAAAATGATCGCGATATATGATTAAAAACTGACTATTTGGAAAACAATAACAAAATGTATAGGAATCAAAAATTGATCATCCTGATGTTTTTAAAAACTTATTTTGTGAGCAAATTTCAAGCAGTTGGAATATCTAAAATTGTTATTTATGTAATTGTTTTTGTTTGCAATGGAACAGCAACACTTACACTTAAAAATGACTCAAACACGATTCAAAAGTGAGTCGAAACTAATGAAAAAAGTCTCAGAAGAGTTAAGAAGAGTTTGCCAAAAATGTGTGTTGCAAAAATGAGTTAATATAATTTTCATTTTGTTATAAAATTAAATGTATAAGTATTTCTATTTGTGTGATATTTATAAAGTCGATTTTCTATCAAGAAAATTGATATTATATTTTGATTTAATAATAAAAATTTTATATGCTTAAACACTAAACTAAGTTTAAATAAAGTGCCAATTAATTTTTAAAATCTGATTTATTTGAAAATCAATAACAATATATATTCCTTATGGGTTCGGAAATTATTGTAGAAATTACAAACGGAATGGCAAACTTACATATTGTATTATCACAAAAATTATAGAACTACCGACATCGGTCAAATTTTTACTACAGGAAGAGAATATTGTAAAGAATACGGGAAGAGATTATAATCTGACAAAATTAAACAATGATTGTACTTTTTAGTTTTACTTTTTTTCGATCGATTATCTATTCTTTGGAGTAGTATATGAACTATTCTGAAACCTGCGCTGTATGCTTTAGATCGTTATCTTGTTGGAACTAAAACGTCGATGATAGGTTAAGTTTTGCTGCACTTTGTTACAGCTTTTGTTTTAAAATATTTAAATATCAATATTTAATGTATGTATTTCTTTCGTCGAGAGACTCTACCATGATATCCAGCTTTACCTAAAGTTTTTTAGCAGTTTCGCAAAAAATACTTTTTTTAATGTTTGGTTTACATTATCAACAATTGTTGATGATGTAATTCGAGGATTTACCTTAACCCTATTGATTATTTTGCGCTCTCGTTCTTATAGATTTTTTGGTCGACCAGATCGTGGCTGGGATGTTAAAATTCCAGTTTTTTTGATATACGTTATAGACGAATACGTTCTTCCAATAGTTTGACCAATTTTTCTATCCACAATTTAATAATAATTCTTATTTCTCAAACACTTTACCTTTGCTATCCATTTTTTATTATTTTTACAACATTTATACAAAAATATGCAAATGATGTTGAAAAATGCAAAAACAAGAAAAAAGGAAAAAAAATGTAACGGTACTATCACAACAAAACAAATGAACGTAGACTTGTTGGTTGCTTTATTCACGTGTTACCATACTATATAGTTTATAGACTACTCTATCCTCAAGTCCATAGAGAGACTGTCAAATGAATAAAAAATTTCCATTTTAGAAAAGAGTAACATTTAGACCATACACCGGCGTATAGAGAGGCAGAAATATTGGTCCGTCCGTCTGTCTGTTGAAATCACGATAGAGACTAGAGAGTGGAGCTAGACAGTTGAGATTTTGCACAAATATTGCTTATTGCTACGGTTTATTTGGTATAGAAAATGTATAGTGAGTATAGCGATGAAATTCGGTATAAGAAAGTTTCTTAGGAACCAAAACCTCTCTACCAATTTTTTTTATAAGTAAGTTTCTTACGAACCAAAACCTACAAATGTAGTTACACATGTAACATTCTTACCAGCCAAAACCTCTGTACCATTTTTTTTGGATAGTCATTTGCAGGTCTCCCGCTGCAAATGACTATAATGCTCTATAATGACACATATTAGTTTAATGTTAGTCAAAATCTCATCAACAAATTTAGAAAGGATCGGTCCATTATTTACCCTACCGCCCATACAAGTTTTCCCTCAGAATATTACTTCGACGCTCATTACTGGTTAAAATGCGAGAATAGCGATTAAATGTGATACAAATAAGTATGTTTCTCGCGAGCCATAATCTCTCTACCAAATTGTATGTGGATCGGTTCATAATTAACCCTACCCCCATATAAAATTATTTAAACAATCATTACTGGCTTAAAAATATGAGCTATGAAATACAGTTATAAAATATTTGGGTTTTAAAAATTATTATGTTGTTAGTTCAAAAGAGCTCGGTCCATATTTGACTTAAGATATATTCCAAATATCACCCTTATGTTTATAGCGGAGTATCCTTTTACGGTATACGGTTTGATGGTTGGTATTTGAGACTCGGCACAGCCGAATATAACACTCTTACTTGTTAAAGTTGTGTTTTTATTTTTTGAAATTGCGTTTGCAATTTCTGAAACAAAGCGACATCAACCTACTTTGTTGAATGCTACCAAGCAACTAAATAAAATATTTGTATATTTGACGCTCTTCTTGAGAAGTTCGTATACTATAGTGCTG
The DNA here is from genome assembly GCF_022045245.1 of Lucilia cuprina. Taxonomy (NCBI): domain Eukaryota; kingdom Metazoa; phylum Arthropoda; class Insecta; order Diptera; family Calliphoridae; genus Lucilia; species Lucilia cuprina. Next base: position 8,814,397 of record NC_060949.1, read on the forward strand.
TGTACATGTAAACTGCCGAAAATCTTTGTATTCAGAACAATACTAGCGCCGACGTCTGATTTAGACTTGCACAAAACTAAATTGTGCTAATTTTCATAGAATTACCAGAACATTTAACATAATTATGGACATTGAAGCTCTATTTGGGGTTCTGTTGTATGGGAGCTAGGTGAAATAATGAACCGATTTTAACTATTTTCAAGAGGCTTCGTCCGTGGGCCAAAAGAAACGTTTCTGTCAAGTTTCATTAAATTGTATTGAAAATTGCGACATATAGTTTCATTACAAAGTTTACATGGACAGACTGACAGAGCGAAATTGATTAAGAAAATGATTTAATATATTTTCTATATTTTCTATTTTAATTGATTTATTCAAAATTATATAATTGATAATATTATGTGTCTACATTATAATAACAACAACAAAAAATTTATTCCATTTGGCTGTGAATTTCAAGCAAATAATAACTCCACAAATAGCTGTATGAAACTTAAGCAACTTTTTCATTTTTTTATGAAAAGCAAAGAAAGAAAGTAAAAAAATACAATTTTATTTGTATTTCAACATCAGGACCTACTCTACTCACCAAAAGTCTTGCCCACAACCTTAATTGTTTGACATCCATGTTTTTTTAAGCCTTTAATGTATGATTATTTAACCGCATATGAATCCCGCAGTGACATGGCACAGAGTTTACTTAAAGAAATTCGATTTTTTCAAAAACTTTGTACAATTTTGTGTAGAATATTGAAACAGATTACGCAAGACTAATAAAAAACAGTTTTATTTATAAGCGGGTCCACATTTTCCTTCTTAAATTCAGACAGAGTATGTTAGGCTCAAAGGCTGGAAGAAATATTATAACATATCCTTTTAGGCCCAATAATGAATGGAGAGCAAAAATTTAAGGGTATGCCCATGTTTTTTTAAGAGAAGGGTTAGTCCTGATGTTGAAGCACAAACAGAGTTGGATTGTTTTTCTTCTTGGGACGTTTTCGCCAACAAAATGAATTATATAATTGATAACAATGAACAGAACAACTTTCTTTATACCGATTTTCAGCATGATAATGAACAAAAACTTTTAGCAAAGTTGATCTAAAAGTAGTTATCGAGTAATGGGACCCAAATTATTTGATTGTCCATCAAAATCTCCCGACTAAAGTCCCTTTGAGATGCTGTTCGACATTCTGAAGCGCTGGGTCGAAACTCGCAGTTTTAGAAAACAATGCAACTTGCGAATGGCTTAAAATCCGCTTGGGATTCACTACGAATTAAACTAGTAAATAATCTATTCTATAAAGGTGTTTGTAACTCGAATAGCTATTTAAGGAGTTAATTCATTTATTATTTTCTTGTAACTCACAGCGAAATGGAAATAAATGGAAATAACTAATGTTATTATTATCAATTATATAATTTTGAATAAATAAATTAAAATAACAAATATAGCACTTTATATACAATGCCAAAAAAAAAATTGCTTAGATTTCGAACAATACACAGTATTCATTATTATCTCAATAGCGAAAGAAAAGAAATAACACTAAACGAAATAAAACACATAATAAACTGCACTAGGCGATGAAACCAACAGACATCCAAACATACGAAACGAAATACACAACGAAATAAAACCAACAGACAACTAATCATGTGAAACGAAATACACAAAAAATGCACAACACAATTTTTTCAGTCATGTCTGATGTCAGAAATTTTCTGAAATAATTCTTATGCTTCATTAGAATTTTTAACGAATTTCTAAATTTCCTTTACACATTTTACAGAATACTCTTTTTGTAAGATTTTTCTGCACATTATCTGAAGTATTAAATTGTTAATCGTTTAACTTGACTTGTCTACACATTTGGACAATTTGTTTTTTACACCCTACACCATTTTAGTAGGAGGTCATCAAGGCTAGTACAGAACTTGGTTTTGCAGCTTTTTGTCGAGATACGAGTATATAATTATGAACATAAAAGCTCTATTCAGGGGATCAGTTGTATGGGATCTAGCTGAAATAATGGACCGATGTTAACTATTTACGGTACCATAGAAAATCATGTACCTCAAATTAACTCCTGTAGTTTGATTACAAGCTTTACAAGCCCTATTCGGGGGTTCAGTTGTATGAGGGCTAGATGAAATAATGGACCGATCTAAACCATTTTCAATAGGCTTCGTCCCAAGGACAATTAAATATCATGTACGAATCGAATTATCTTTAAAATTGCGACCTGCAAATATCAGCACAAACCCAATATACCCTCTCCACTAAAGTGGTGTGTGATATATTTAATAATATATGAAACTAGTTTCCATCAGAAATAGACTTCATCAGACTTTTGTATGAACTGTTTATCCGACATCTATTAGACTTTCATATATTTGATTCGTACGAAATGTTGAAAGAAGTCAAAGATGGTATCAGACATCTGTCCGACTTCAATCAGATTTGTCGATAATACCTTCAGAATTTCCCCAGGAATTTGCATCAATTTACAATTTGTGAATTTCCTAAGACAAAGAGTTCCGAATTCCGAGTTCCGAAGAGTTGGGATCTCATTCGACTTTAAATGTGGATTTATTGTTGCGAAACAGGCAGCAACAATTACTGGTAAATCTAATTACCAATTTTAATAAGAATTCTTGCCATGAACATGTTTCTAGACCTGTAAGCAGTATTCCCAATAAAGTTTTTGTTCACAGTATTGAAAATACCATATCTGATATAACTTTCTTAGCTGTGGTATGCATTTAAATGCTGAACTCAATGAAAGGATAACTGAATTTATACAAAAAAATAAAATTTGGCTTGATTCTTGATAACACATTGTCTAGAATAATATAATTTTATTTTCTGATGCATGTGAACGATTTATGCAAATTTTAACTTCTGCTCTACAAAATGCTGATAAGTTATCGAGGTCATGTAATATTCGCTTTAAAGTCGCCCCTTGGATTACTGAAAATTTGTATTGTATAAACTTTTGAACGCCAGACGATGAAATAGAAACAAATCTGACATTAGCGAGCAATTGCAAAGGATCAGTAAAGTTATAAAAAATTCTAATTGAAAACTCAGGGATGATTACTATATTAACAATCTAAGAACTGACGTTGGGAAAACATGGACATTTTTAAATGAACAGCCTGGTCGATGTAATAATCAACAAAATGAGTTAATTGGAGAAGATGGCAGAAGTATTTTTGCAGATTACAATAGAGCTAACGCTTTAAATGTTTTTTTTCTCAGTGCAGCTATACATTTAATAGCGATATAAAAAGTTATCCCAATGATGATATAAATGTTTGGAACTTTAAAACCTGAACACTGGTCTTGGAATGTAGCCCCAATTTGTCAAGCGGATGTTGTTAGCATAATTGATTCGTTTAATCTTAATAAATGTGTCGGCCTTATAGTAGTAGCGAAACTGAAGCGGTAGTCAAACGAAAATAAAACGCACTTGTGAGAACTAAACGCACTCACAAAACTTCAAATTTGCTTCGCGAAATTCCGTGGATATTAGCACCTAATAGTTTTTCTTATCACTTAAACTTAATGTTTATTATTTTTTACACATTTAAACTATTTAAAACCCCGAAAATAATTTACATTTTACAAACGAAAAAAATATTTTTTATTCTACGACATTTTGTTTTAATTAAAACTGAAAAATGAAAAGTTGTAATTTTTCGTACTGAAAATTATTTTCTATTAGTATCAATCAGTCAGTATAAAATTCGTTTAAATGCTTGTTAAATGTTGTTAAATCCAACGTACAAATGTGTTTAATTCGCAAAAAATAATTGTCGTATCAAATTTAACACATTGCGCTCCACGACATGGAACTTTACATAGAATATTTACTCGTACAGTACATTCGATTAAGTTCAATTATGTTACGTGTCCCTTAGGAGCACTAGGCTGAATAGCGGCCTGACTAACTTTCGGCATAACATACTCAGAGGTGGTCTCTTCCTTCAACCCAGACTCAGAACAGTACCAACAAGAAAGAAAGTAACTACATTACAGAAACTAACACTTTACATTTGACATCAACATAATAGGAGATAGATGTTTCTCCAGCCGCCCATCCCAACCATG
>NC_060949.1:8818613-8821711 GCF_022045245.1 Lucilia cuprina
AGTCAGGCCGCGATTCAGCCTAGTGCTCCTAAGGGACACGTAACAATATGGCGCCCAAATTTAAATAAGCTAAAGATGGCGTATAACGCCAATTTAGAAAATAATATTGTGTATGAAAACCTACACACAATATAATAGACCACTAGAGTAAAAAGCAATAGCCTTAGTAATTTCTTTTAGTCCTAGTATGATACCCTGAAATGGCCCGTAACCGTTCTGAATTTCAATTCCAGAAGCCTGTAGTACAGGTCATCAACGGTAAACTCTTTGAAAGCTGGAAGAAATTATAAATCATTAAGTGTGACAAAGATCATAAGAATTAAAAAAAAAATACCTTATTGTAACTAATAGTCCACTTATTTTAATCGTTTTTATGTAGTAAAAATTTATTTAAGAGAGTGTTTACAGCCCAGGAATCATTTTAATAGCCGCTCTGGATTATAGCTAGAGGTCTGATGTATTAAAATGCTACCAAGAGGGTCAATGACAAATCCGTAGGAATATGTCAATAGGTAAACGGAAGCCTTAAAGTTTGTTTATTTGTTAGTATCGACTTAGAGACATCAATACAGAAACTCTTTATGTAAAGAGAGCCTTCTAAATGTATAACCGCATGCACCACCACCTATCTTTTACCGCCCCTATATTAAGAATATTTAACAGATTTTTTTAAAATAACTTATACTATAGATCTTAAATAAGAAACATTGAAGATAGTCAACTATTAATTTTTATTACGAAAAGTTTTATTTTATATTTATTTAACAGTATTTTTATTACTATTGTGTTTTGAGTTATTTATTTTATTTTTTTGTAGTTATTCATTAATAAATTATTATAAAATTTTATCATTTTTATTTATATTATTAGGTTGTTCATTTGAAACTATTATTTTATTACTTTTATATTATTATTTATTATTATTTTTATTTATTATTATTTCTTATCATTATTTATTATTGATTGTTATTATTATTTGATTATTTTGTTATTATTATTTCATTTTTTTATTCAGTTGTCTATTTAGTTTATTTCAATAGTTATAAATTATTTTCTTTTTGATTGCATAGATGTTTTAAGATTTTTTTTATGTTTTTAAAGCAATTCAATTATTTACAACACATACATAATTCAAAATTTTAAAGATTATAAGATATATACATATGGTTACCTGTTAATTAAAAGGGAAAACAAAGCAGAATTATTAGGTTGTGATTTCCTTTTTTTTGTAGAAAGTAATGAGCATCCAGACTAGAAACCAATCTAAAAACAAAGAGCACAATACCAGTATAGAAACTAATAGGAAATCATCTAGTATACTAGGTAATAGGAAGCGAAGTAGGTTACCCGAATTCGATTTTAATCGAACGGTAAACCACTCTAATCCAAAACAAAGAAAGGTATATAAACCAAGAACTCACAGTATGGCTAATTCCAACGAAAATGCTAACATAGGGTCCCAATTTACAGACTTGTCAGGCACGATAATGACAACGGCTCATGGGAATACTTCCACTAGAACACCTGATTCAGGATTTAGGGCACCCTCAGATAAAGCAAATACCGCGAACGGAAACATAGGTCCAGATGTTAGGGAACTGGTTGCGGATGAAGCACTTATGGTACAGAGGCCCCTAGAGGACAAAGTTAGGAAGATGGTTCGAGACGAAATGACCGAAGTTAGGAAGACGATAGGAAATCTGGCGAAGGCCGTCAACCAACTAGCAAATGCGAGTACACAAGCCGCGGGGTCTAGTATTTCTAATAACACAGGAAACGGAAACGTACCTAGGAATGGAAATAATGAAAATTTAGCAAATGCAAGCAACGAAAACACATATTTACCTTACCAAAACCAATTCGCACGTAATAACAATTCAATTCCACCAGTGAATAGTACTACGCAACATAATAATAGAATACTGCCTAACGGAAATAGTTCCTTTGACGTCCGTCAAATTCGAATCGACAAGCTAGGAATCGTGTTTGATAACAAGACCATGGGGATTGATGATTTTATTTTCCGCTTAGAGCATCTAAAAACCCACTACAATATTCCAGACAGGGAAGTTGTTAGGGATTTTCATCTCTTAGTAGCCGAATCAGTCAAAGATTGGTATTGGTCGTTTATAGGAACACATGGTTTAACTGAATGGCCTGTCTTACGTCTTGCTCTGCTATCTCAATATCAGACTCCACGCTCCAATTTTGAGGTGATGAGAGATCTGGTGGAAAGAAAGCAGCAAAATAATGAAACTATAGATATGTTTTTCCACGAAATGAATAAATTAAGAACAAAGCTTACTCAACCTATGCCCGAATACGACATGATAAAAATCATGAAACGGAATATAAATCCGTATCTAGCCAGAATTGTGTATCCGTTAGCTGTTTCCTCCGTTGAGCAATTGCGAATCGAGTGCAATGAAGCTGATCGCAATTTTTCCAGAAGAGAAACCCGTAACATAATACCACCGGCACGTACGAGGCAAATAAACGAAGTTGATTTTGATGATAATGAATATCCAGTAGAAGGGGACATGGAAAGTCCAGAGGTAAGGGATGTTGAAGCCTTACGTTAAGGCCAGCAAACTTTCCAACAACAAAAACAACCTTTAATATGTTGGAATTGCAAAGTGGCAGGTCATGTTTACATGGAGTGTCCAGCCGATCAAAGAACATTGTTCTGTTATAAATGCGGCAAGCCAAATGTCACTACCCCGAAGTGTCCAAACTGCAAGCAGAAAAACGCGATGAATGGCGTGGGGGTGACAGGGGACTCACGTCAGAAGCAGAACCCTGCATCATCAAGGGACTAAACCTAAAGGAAAGTGAAAAGGAAAACTTGTTAGAACATCTTAATAACGCGAACACAAAACAAAACATAGCTCAGATTAGACATTATCTTCCGGTTTATATAAGAAAGAAAAATTATGATAAAGTTAGAACTAGGATATTCGGATCAAACTCCAGTGGGATATTAACTGAAAGAATTGTGAAACTTAGGAAAGAATTCAATGAGCGTCGTAACCTAAGGAAAAAAATAATAGAAACGATTCATAGGTCAAATAAAATAGACATAGATCCAAGGATTTTTG
>NC_060949.1:8821811-8861272 GCF_022045245.1 Lucilia cuprina
AACTTATTCCTAAAATAGTATTTTAATGTAAAATATGACAACTTACTTTTTAATTTAATTTATATAATCCTTGAATATAATTACTTTTTGGTATATTTAATAAACTTCTCCAATTAACAAAAACTTATTAAATGTTTATTAACAGTTGACTTTTAACACAACACTGTCATATTGTTTTTTATTAATTAAGATTCACATTATATTAATTACACTATTTTTCTATGAACTTTAAATTCAATAACTCATTTAAGTTTAACAATGAATAATTAAAACTAAACTAAATTTTGAACTTAGCAAAATTTCTGCATTATTTATTTTTATTTTTTCGCGTTCACGCTAAAAAATGGAGTATTTATATTTTTTTGTTTTTGTACTCTTCTTACTTTCATCGGGAAGTAACCTAAAACTATACTTTCAGAAGGCGAAAACTACTACAAATCAAGAAGATACAAATTAGGAAACAATGTATTTTGTTATTGTAAAATGTGTGTTCTCACCCAACTCTCATACAGAAGTCACTAAAACGTATACTTCCAGATGAAAAAAGTTCAACAGTCATGTTTTTTTTGTTTAAGCAAAATGGATGCACTCTTCTAACTATCATCCGGAAGTAACTTAAAAGTGTATTTCTAAAAGACGAAAATTCGAAATCAATGTGTTTTGTTTTTGTAAAATGTGCGTTCTCATCTGACAATCGTCCAGAAGTGTTTCTGACGTGGCGTCTGGGGTGATGCGCAATAGTTTTGTCTTCTAAATGTTTGAAGGGTACACTGCAATACAACTGCGAGAGCAAACAAATACAAATGAAACAGACAATAGAGTTGAGAGTGATAAAAATAGGTGTGTTCGCTTACTTTCCAGTAAAAAATATCCAGTAATGATAAAGAAACATTTTTAATTTACTCTCAATCAAAAAAATATCTAAAACGCCAATTTGTAAATATTATCCAGCAATGATTTTCTGCAGCTGACTAATAGTTCCAATTTCTTAGCAAATAAAAATCGCAGATAATTTATTAAAAGAAAAAATTAAAAACATATCTTTGACTATGTACGATAATGTTTTATTACTGTAAAATTATATGTTAAGACACTTTTTTTTGATTTTTAATATTTTAAAATTTAAAACGCTACAGTGTCAATGAAAATCGCTAATTGTATACTATTTGTGACATTTTCAATTACTGTCGGTCCACACTAGGAAACTTTTTTTGAGAAAGTTTTGATTTTGCATGAGAGAAAGAGAAGGAATATCATTCATCTCTCTCACGGTACGGAGTTTCCCGTACTCGGAAACTTGTTTTCTTTTGTTATTCTTCTCATTCGTACAACAACAAATCAATGCAATTAATACGTAGTTTCTGAAATAAAAGTTTCTATGTGTGGACATTTAGGAAACTTTAAGAAAAAGTTTCAGTCTCTAGTATGGACTGGCACTTATAAACAAAAGTGAAAAATACATAAACAACAAATGCACACTCAAATAAATTTTTATTCATTTAAATAAATATGAGCAAAAAAATTGATGTTTTTAATTAATATTTGATATTTATATCAATTTGCTACATTTGTGCTATTTTCCTACTTTTTTCTTTTGTTTACATTTTCAATCATATTTTTAAAAACATATGTTTGTTTGCAAATTTTTTACTGGAGAAAAATATCCAGTAGAATCAAAAAGTTCTCTATCAACGAACTGTAATTTTTAACGCTCTCTTACTCTCTCGTTGCAAGTTTTTAAAAGTACGCAAAACGGAATCCAGTAACAATTGTTGCAAGTTATCGAGTACGCGAACAGACCTAATGTAATCTGTTTTGGAATGTTCCGATACAACTTATGAGTAATATTATAGATTTTATGTTTATTTAAACTAAAGGTGCCCAAGCCATACTCCCGAGTCTTATTTGATACTCTTTTAAAAGTACCTTTAAAATAAAATTTTTTTCAAAAATGTTTTAGCTAATATTTACTGATAATTCTCAAAATGAAACAACTAAAAGTTTTAGAATAAGTCTAATAAATTATGGAATAATGCAATTATAAATATTATAAGTTAGAATCAGTATAAATGTACGGTTACAAAATCTTTACTTACGCGTAAGTAGGCTAGTAATATTGAAGAATAGTGTATTAGTTCCTTTTTGGGTGAATAGCTACTTATTTTTGACCAAAAAATAACTGGTTACAAATCTGCTTACCCGACTTTTCCGGATTTAAAACTGGTTTTACAGTTATTTTTTATGTTTGCTAGTCTATTCTCTTACTCAACGCCCCATTAAAAAGTAATTTTATTATTCTATCTGGAATGATTTCCACACAAATGTAAATATCAATTTTAAAATATTTTACTGGGTTGTCCCAGTAAAACTAATTGATGTCATACTTTACAAACCAACGATCGTAAGCATATCTAAAAAAGCGATTACATATTTTTTGCTTTTATAAATCAAATATTTTCATAGAAATGAAAACCAAGTATTATGAGAGGAAATATATATAGAAAAGTCACTACAAATAATAATGACACGTTTTTCACCTGCATTTAAAGCTCTTCGGGTTAAAAGTTGTAATGAAATACAACATCTTTTTCCACTTTATTTTATTTTTTTTTTTTTTTTTTGCTAGAAATTTAGTTATCAGAAATATAAATTTGGAAACATTTTGGAATTTAAAACAAATGATTTTCAAATTATAGAAACTCAAAGAATTCAATTCCTATCTAATATATAACAAGTATGAATGTATAGTCGGGCGTAGCCGACCATATGATACCCTACACCAGTCAGTATGTATGTTAATAATGGGGATTATTTAAAAAAATTAAGCATTTGGTTTGTTTTTTTATATTTTTACTTTTTTGGCAAAAAAAGAAATTTTTTTAAGAGGGTTTAAAGGGGAGTAGGGCAAAATATGGCTGTATTCTTAAAAATGTTGGTAGGGGGAGTTAAGTATTCTTCAATATTATTTATGTAGAATTTAAAAGTGTTATTAGTGTTTGTAAGTGAATTTTGACCTTTAAGTCATTTTCTGAAGGGGACTCAGAAAATGATTCTAAGCCGATTGGTATACTTTAAGGTGGGTATAGGACGAATATTTTTGTATGTTACAAACATCAGCACAAACCCAATATACCCTCCCCACTATCTTCTCGAAAGCATGTATAATAGAATTATTGAAGATTCGGATCTCGCCGATATCTGGGGTCCTCTAAAAACTGATTTCAACAGACAGACGGACAGACAGACGAACATGGCTTAATCGACTCCGCTATGTATAAGGATCCAGAATATATATACTTTATAGGGTCGGAAAATTATATTATAGAAATTACAAACGGAATGACAAACTTATATATACCCTTCTCACGAAGGTGAAGGGTATAATAATGCAGAAATTTTGCAAAGTTCAGTGATGTTTTGTCCAGTCATGTTTAGTTTTAATTATTCATTGTTAAACTTAAATGAGTTATTGAATTTAAAGTTCATAGAAAAATAGTGTAATTAATATAATGTGATAAAGTAATCAAAAACAATATGACTGTGTTGTGTTAAAAGTCAACTGTTAATAAACATTTAATAATGTTTTGTTAATTGTCGAAGTTTATTAAATATATACCAAAAAGTAATTATCTTCAAGGATTATATAAATTAAATTAAAAAGTAAGTTGTCATATTTTACATTAAAATACTATTTTAGGAATAAATTAACAACTCTAAACGGCTTCCATTTCCATTATTTTTAAACGAAGTCTAATATCTTAATTGGTTTATAATTGATTTTATGCCCATATAAGATATTTAATATTGAAATCAGATATTTTTAAACCCACCTTTTTATAAATAAATACAATTTTATTAATTTTCATATAGCTTTGGATTTAATTATTCTAATTATAGGTACTTTTTTAGTTATTAACACCAGGTCTTTCTATGACCTATCATATGATACTAATATTCTTAATATTGATCATGCCGTTCCCAAGATATTAAACCTAAGTAGATAGCTTTTGAACGTGTATAACTCCTTAATTAGAAGAGAGCAAAATAGTATTGCAGTATTAGTGTTAGTGACTGTAAATAATTTTAAATCCATGCCTCGTAATTTCCAATCTTTATAGATGGTTTAATTCCAAGTTATTTAAAAAATGTTCATGAAAGGTAATGTTTTTATTGATTAAAAACAATAAATTAATTAATTAAAATTTAATTATTTTATTTTTTAGAAAGAAGTAGCTAATATTGTACCCCCTATTAAAATACTTGTAACCGAATTAAAATAAAAAAAAGGATCTGGTAAGTTATATATGTCTTATTTCATCACGCGGTTCCATTAAAAATGTCGATTATTTGCAGAAAATGTAAAAAATGGATCTGACAGTTTAAATTTTGGTGGTAAATGTATTGGACATAAGAGAATCCTATTTTATTGCTTCCTAAAGTATAAGAGGTAATTTCAATAAATACAAAAGTATGTATATTCAATATTAATTATAACATTATTTTTATTTATTTTGTTGAAGGATTAATGCGTTCCAAAATATACGTTTTACAATTTTTGGAAGTATACCAGTCAGCAGTTGGAATATTAATACAGATTTCCTGAAAATTATCTTATTATAAGGTAATTATTCTAAATTTTTGATACATATGTACATTAGACCGACTCACTCTGTATGGAAAGCAAAAACGTGTTTTTGTTACCCCTCTCAAAATGTTCCTTGCTTTGTTTTAGACGATTCACAAAATAAAATGTATGCACAATTTTGCTAATTTTGCGCACCACTAGACTTGGCTTCAAAAAACCTTTCAACTGATACCACATACTACATATATTGTTTAAGAAATACTGTATAATTTAAAACAAAATAACTAAAAAGGAACATTTTTGTAACCGGTTCAGCTCACGAACGGCCATCGAGAGACTAGAAATATATTGGGAATCATTATAAAACATAACAAAGATTTTTTGAAGCTGGGTAAAAATATTTAATTTAACATGAAGAATCGTGTTCCCATTCGATATTTTCTTTAAAACTGTACAGCTCACGAATGGACAACACTTAACCGAAAATATTTTGGGTAACATCATATTACATAAGAGCGAATATTATGAGGGGGTAACTCAAGCACCATTTTTTCTGAGTCGGTCTAATGTACATATATTACTTTTTTTGTTAAATCAATTATTTTTTCTACTATTTTAATTTTAATTATTTCAATAAAAACTATAAAATTTCATTTTATTTAGATTTATTTTTATAGATCTTATTTTGGTAAGTATACAAATAGAAGAAGAGAAAACTCATCTTCTGGAAGACGAGAATACTTATCTTCTAGAAGAAGAGAAAATTCATCTTCTAGAAGATAAGAAAGGAACACTTCTAGATGATACTAAGTAGTCACTTCAAGAAGTGACTTCCTAGTTACATCTAAAAGAGTCTTTGGCAATACCTTACTTCCAAGAGTCATCTTCTGCGGGTCTTCCAGAATTATCTTCCACGTCACTCTTAGACGCTCCCCAGCTCGGCATCAGTTCTTCCCGACTGGTGACAAGAATTCTTATACTTCCGCAACATCGCTGGCGAGCTTTTATCACGTTTGGAAGTTTCACACGGGTAACTTCCGCAATAGAAAATGTTTGTAGGGTATAGTTGATACACCACAATACAACATAAAATAAACGAGAGACATGTAAGTCATTGTATCGCGCTCATGCAGATGTCTATTATCTACCGATCGTTATAAAACGTTACAAACAGATTAAGGTTTTTATAAACATGTTTATGCCGAATTTCATTGCTGTATATGCGTTTTTTAAATAGTTATGTGCGTTAAAGTCATACTTTGAAGGGGACCTTATATGGCGGGTAGGGTCAATAATTATGCCTAACTTCTCCGCTATATTCTTATTTTAGCTAGTTATTATCGTTACAGTAATTTTCTGAAGGGGATTTAATATGGGGGCTATAGTCTAGTCTATAGTGTAGTTCATAGTCTAGTCTATAGTATATTCTATAGTCTAGTATATTAGTATTTTATCTATTATTTAAAAGAAAATTAAAACATCTTTAAAATATTTTAAGTATAAAATAAATAAATGTTAATAAAATTAAAAATTTTAATCGGGGAAACCAAATTATGCAAATTCATTTTTTTCTGGTGTGTCGCGTGGTCTCAAGGACAAGTTATTTACATGTTTCAACAGTTAAAGAATTTTGAGATCGATTATATTTTTGCACATTTTAACCATACCCAGCAAAAAAACTTCCAAAGAAGCGAAAATAATTACAATTTACACCATGGAAGTACTGAAAAGGCTTGAAGAAGAGATGGTTTTAACTCAGGCTTGTCATAAGAGGGATGTCCTTTTTATTTGATTCCAAATTCACTCCATCTGAAGACATTCTCAGGATGTAATATTGATGTTCTTTTTTGGAAGTTATTAGGAAGTGAAATTATGGTATTATAGAATACATCTAATTTGACTCAAATAATATTAACATAAATAAATAAATAAATAAATAAATTACACGCATTAATTATTTAACTCCAAAATAAAAATGGTTAAATTAAAAAGTCCAGCACAAAAAATATACCACAATTTTTAAAAAAATTGGGTTATTTTCGCTTCTTTGGATGTTAATAAACATCACTTCCACAGAAGATAAAAAATTAATGCTACTTTAGAAGTGGTGATATATGTTATTTTTTGGAAGTACACACTTCGTCTTAATTTTGCAGGGTAAGAGCATAATTATTATACATGATTTGATTTTTAAAGCATATATATAAATCAGGAACTGTAATCATTATGAGTTTTATTAAAAATTATTCTTTATAATTGTTATTTTCTAAGCTTTATTTTTTTTTTTTTTGAGAATAACTGTTGTTTTGAGACATTTTTTCACTCAGAGAATAAAACTTATTTACAGATCTTTATTTTTCGCACAGAAAATAATAGTTATTATGCGATTTTGTTTAAATTAAAATTATTTTTAGAATTTTGATAATATAGCAGAAAACCAAAAGCTATGATACACGGTTGTCAGATCTTACAACGTTGACAGTAAAATGTGCAGAAAATGTCTAACAACCGTGTCAATTTACAAATTTTATCTTGCAATATTGTCAGTAATGCTTTGTGTCTACTTTGTAATAGTACTTACCATAGTAAAAATTTCTTTAAAATCGATATTTTGAGTTGACTGAAATTCACCATTTACATATTAGTCAATTGAAATTATAATAATTATCAAATTGACGGTACTGATTTACCCCCGTATTCATTAAGATATTAATCGCTTATTTTAGGTTTATTACGTGCATTTCCATAAAAAAATCCTACAATAAACCATCAATAACTTTATTAAGCGTTTATGAATATGGGGGTTAGTATTTATGTTTGTAAGATACAAAAGTATATCTTACGACTCTAATGTTAACCAATCGACACAGTGAGTCAATTAAGCCATAATCATTTCTAAATTGATTCCATTTATAGCATATTTAATACCTTATGTGTCTTCAGTTTGTATTCCGGAAGAACATAATTATGGGGTTTCGTTGAAATATTATTTTTTTTCTCTAGATCGAGAGATGAGAGACCGACATAGATATATGGTCTTATAATAAATGCCCGAATATAATAAATGCCCGAATATGACTATATCTATATTTGTATGTACATATATTTATTATAAGCTGGCCCACAGCTTCTGTTTATGCAGAGTATGAAGTGTTGCCAATTTATCACTTTTAGTGCTAGATTAAGAACTTTTTAAACTGATTTGCACCTTTTTAACATTTTTCAAATATTTTTGTCACTTTTTTAGCTCTTTTTATAAATTATATTTTTTTTGTTAAAATATGTTTATCTGTATATATAAAAATTAATGTGTGTTTGTATGTTTATATGTTTGAACGTTATACATTACTAAACGAACCTGAACCGATTTTCTTGAAATTTTCACATCGTATTCCTGTATGTCTGGAATAGGTAATAGCTTACTTTTTATATTGAATTTAAAGTGGGCGAGGAGCCACGCCCACATTAAGAAAATAAAAAATTCGTATACTTAGATAATATAACAGTTGGAGTCCTCAAATTTTGTCGGAGGAACTTTAGTGTCAATATGTTTATATGGGATAAAAAGTGGGCGGACTAGAGTTGGGGGCGTGGCACCTCCCATATAAATTAAATACAAATATCCGTTTATCTTGGAAATTATTACAGTTAGAATCTTTCTCTTTTTGCACGAATAACGTTAACATCCATGTAAACATTTTGGGTAATAAATTGGCGGAGTATCCATGAGGGGAGCGGCACCTCCCATATTAATTAAATACAAATATTCGTTTATCTTGAGATAATATAACAGTTAGAGTCCTCAAATTTTGTCGGTTCACTTTAGTGTTAATATGATTGTTTAGGATAAAATGTGGGAGGGCTAGCGATTGGTGGGCGTGGTACCTCCCATATAAATTAGGTACAAAAGTTTGTTTAATAACATTAACATCCAAGTTAATACGCTCCACATCTTGACGTCATACAAGTTCAACATACTTATTCTACCAACCTGCTGACCATGCACAACAAAGAGTTCAACATACTTATTCTTCCAACCTGCTGACTACGCACAACAAATAGAACGCACTTATTGCAGCAACATGCTGACAGTATGAAGTCGATCATATTTCAACTATTTTATGTTGCAATATTTGCAACCTACATATTTTAAGTATAAATTATATATTAGGTTACTGATAAGTGTGCATGAAATATTATTGATTACTTGATATTATTGATAAATAAAAAGTTAGAGTGGTATATTCGGCTGTGCCGAATCTTAAATACCCTCCACCAGCTACTTATATGTTATTACTATTCTAATTGATGATATATTTGTAGAAATAAGTTTTCTCATGTCTTTAATAGAAAAAATACCAAATCTATTACAATTCCAAAATTTATTGAACATTATTATTTTAGTAATTTGCATGTATATGTGTGAAGGATTTAGAGATTTTCAAAATACAAATACATATATAATTTTTTTCTACATGAAATTTTGTTCAACACAAATTGATAATGCTCTATAAATACGGTTAAAGCGCTTTTGGGGTGGACCTAGTATAGTAGAACTAGAAGTATACAAAACTAATATTTTTGCCAAATTATGTATCAATAGCTTAATTTGGTAATATGTAACGTGCGTTTAAGAGATTTTCGTAAAAGGGAGCTATTTTTTTCGTATGGGAGCTATGAGCAATTATGGACCGATCGGAAAAGATTTTGTGGCAATATTTCTTTATATGAGAACATTGCTTGCACCAAATTTTATATGGATATCTTAATTTAGTAATGAATTATTTCCGTTTAAGTGATTTTCGGGAGAGGACCTTGTATGGGAGCTATGACCAATTATGGACCAATCCAAAAAAAAAAACTTTCATTATAATATTTCTGTATATAAGAACAATACTTGTACCAAATGGTATATCGATATCTTAATTTAATAATAAGTTATGCGCGTTTAAGTGATTTTCGGGAGGGGACCTTGTATGGGAGCTATGACCAAATATGGCCCGATCCAAAAAAACTTTCAGGGTTATATTTCAGTATATAAAAGCAATACTTGTACCAAATTTTATATCGATATCTTAATTTAATAATGAGTTATGCGCGTTAAAGAGATTTTCGCGAGGGGACCTTGTATGGGAGCTATGACCAAATATGGACCGATCCAAAAAAGCTTTCATGGTTATATATCTGTATATAAAAGCAATACTTGTACCAAATTTTATATCGATATCTTAATTTAGTAATGAGTTAAGTGCGTTTCAATGATTTTCGGTAGGGGACCTTGTATGGGAGCTATGACCAAATATGGACCGATCGAAAAAATCTTTCATTGTAATATTTCTGTATATAAGAGCAATACTTGTACCAAATTTTATATCGATATCTTAATTAAGTAATGAGTTATGTGCGTTTAAATGATTTTCGGGAGGGGACCTTGTATGGGAGCTATGACCAATTATAGACCGATCCAAAAAAGCTTTCAATGTAATATTTATGTATATAAGAGCAATACTTGTACAAAATTTTATATCGATATCTTAATTTAGTAATGAGTTATGGGCGTTTAAATGATTTTCGGGAGGGGAACTTGTATGGGAGCTATGACCAAATATGGACCGATCGAAAAAATCTTTCATTATAATATTTTTGTATATAAGAGCAACACTTGTACAAAATTTTATATCGATATCTTAATTTGGTAATGAGTTATGCGGGTTTAAGTGATTTTCGGGAGGGGACCTTGTATGGGAGCTATGACCAATTATGGACCGATCCAAAAAAGCTTTCACTGTAATATTTCTGTATTTAAGAACAATACTGGTACTAAATTTTATATCGATATCTTAATTTGGTAATGAGTTATGCGCCTTTAAGTGATTTTCGGGAGGGGACCTTGTATGGGAGCTATGACCAATTATAGACCCATCCAAAAAGTTTTTCCTCTGAATAAACACTATTGTCATGAAACTTTCATTTCTTGAATTTGGTGAAGATATCGACATTAAAACGGAAGTTATTAACAAAAAACCAAATTTCTGGGAATATCTACTTTTGTATGGGAGGTATATGAAATTGTGGACCGATTCTGACGATTTTACGCAGAGATTAAGCTGTTGTATGGAAACGAATGTGTGGAAATTTTTATGGAATTGTCTTGCATAGTTTTCGAAAAAATTACATCAGAATGTGTAAAAAATGCTCATTTTTTTCGAGGTTGTTTCAAATTTTGATTCATAACTTTTCCCGATGTGAACCGATTTTGCCCATTTTCAATACCAAACAACTTAGGAAACAACATTTTGGGTGAATTTGGTTAAATTATATTGCTTCGTTTTATCGTGAGCGTGTTTTACACAGACAGACCGACAGACGGACATAGCTAAATCGACTCAGAATTTGACAAGGACCCAGAATATATATACTTTGTTGGGTCTCAGATGAATATTTCTTGGTGTTACACACGGAATGACAAAGTTATATATACCGTCTATCACCACTGATGGTGGTGGAGGGTATAAAAATGTGCACTCACCAAATGAGTATGAAAAAGAAAATTCAAATCTTAAAGAGTCACTGAAAAATATTAAAAATTGTTAATAAATATTGAAAATAACAAAAATTAAAAAATTACATAATTATTGAAATCTGAGAAAAATCTGAAATAAGAAAATTTTTTAATAAAATTATGAAAAATTTCAAAAGTGCAAAAATCACTTTATAAAGAATTTAAATGAAAAAGAAAAAAAACGTGAAATAATGATATCATAAAAAGAAAATTATGAAGAAAATAAAAATATTCTTAAAATAATAAAAAAACAAGAAAGTTAATTCTAAATACTAAAGTGCATTATTTTCTAATTTACCAGGAATGCTATTGATGTAAGTCATCTACTTGTGCCAAAATAAAACCTTTGAAATTATATAAGCTTTTTTAAAAAAATAATAAATAATATTTTAATAATTAATTAAAAACACATATAAAAGCAAAAATAATAATCTAATTAATGAATAAAAAATGAGAAAGAAATACATTTAATAATTTAAATATATAAAATATATTATAAAATTTAATAATTTGCTTTAGATAAAATTTTGGAAAAATATTATTGCATTGAAAAAATATATTCAATAATATAAAAAATATTATAAAAATTAAATTTTTTTAAGTAAAATTTTGAAAAACGGTATTGAAACAAAAAAATATATTTTTAATAATCTAAAGGAATTCTAAAGTTGAAAATTTAAATTTTTAAATAAAATAATTTAAAGTTATCTATTAAATTGAAATAATTTATTAAAAATTAAAAGGTATTCAACAAATTTTGTATTTGGATCATGAAATCCTATACATAAAAACTTATTAAATAACGAAAAATTTAAAGAGAAATAAAATTTTTAATCCTATACGCAAAAACCTATTAAATAACAAAAAGTATATTAAAAAGAAATAAAATCGTTTACATTGAAAGTAATAAATCAGAATCAAAAACAGTAATAGAATATATATAGAATAGAATGTAAAAATATATTAAAAATCATAAATAAGAAATTTAGAAAAAAAATTGATATAATGTATGCAAATGTAATCCTAAAAATTTTAATATTTTATTTAATTAAAATTGTATTCTGAAACATATATTTTTATACCCTACACCACTATAGTGGGGAGGGTATTATACGTTTGTGCTGATGTTTGTAACATACAAAAATATTGGTCCAATACCCACCTTAAAGTATACCGGTAATAAATGGATACTTTAAACTAGTTCACACAATCAATCTAGAGCAATACGAAAAAGTTTTGGAAAATTTGGAAGAAACCATGAAACGAAATATGAACCCTACTCCAATGAGAACCATTATGGAATTTCACTTTAATATCACGAAATTGAGGCTATGTGAATTGGAGAATAACCACGAAAGAAGACCACGATCCATAAATTTAGTTTGGGCACTTGACAACTTACGATCATACCTTAACGGAGCAAAAATGATAAAAATATATACAGATTATTAACCACTGACTTATGCCTTGGGAAACAGGAATCACAACGCCAAGTTAAAAAGGTGGAAAGCTAGAATTGAAGAGTACAACCACGAATTGATTTACAAGCCTGGTAAATCAAATGTTGTGGCAGATGCTCTTTCTAGACTGCGGACTACAATAAACATGCTGAATTCCTCCGATACAGACACTGCATCGGAAGGAAATTCGAACACAATTACTGCAAATGAGGGAAACTCAGATACGATCACTGTCAGCGAAGTAGAATCTTCTGGCACTACAATGCATAGCGCAGAACAAGATGCTGTGGACTTGATACCTCATGTGGAAGCTCCATTAAATGTCTTTAAAAACCAACATGTCATCAAGGAAGGTAAGGAACTTTACTGTCATGAAAATCCTCACCCAGGGTACAATCGATACATAACCGTTAATAGATATCCTGAAAACGCGTTTAAATCCTGCAATAACAAATGGAATCAAAATACCTGAAAACCGTATTCAACTTTTACAAGACGTTTTTGTAATCATTTCCGTTCTATAAAATCAGGATGAAGCTACGAAAAATTCGACTAATCTGCGGGACGCAGATATTTAGAGGGGGCAGTTAACACGCTCCACATCTTGACGTCATACAAGTTCAACATACTTATTCTACCAACCTGCTGACCATGCACAACAAAGAGTTCAACATACTTATTCTTCCAACCTGCTGACTACGCACAACAAACAGAACAGACTTATTGCAGCAACATGCTGACAGTATGAAGTCGATCATATTTCAACTATTTTATGTTGCAATATTTGCAACCTACATATTTTAAGTATAAATTATATATTAGGTTACTGATAAGTGTGCATAAAATATTATTGATTACTTGACATATTTTAAGTATAAATTGTATCGTTTACCATTGCCAAGGTTCATTCAATTTTGGATAATAAACCAGGTAATTAGTAATCTAACAAAATTTGTCTTATTTGAAACATAGGAAAACGGGCCAAGGGTTGGTCCCAACTTTAACTTTTTAGTGTTCCCTTCAAGGCACACTTTAACTTCCATGTAAACATCTTGGGTAATAAATTGGCGGACTACCCATGAGAGCTTGGAGCCCCTATATAAATAAAATAGAAAAATTCGTATGTCTGAGAATCTGTAAAGGCTAAAATCTATTTTTAAATTTTACTTGAAGAATTTTGACATTCATCTGAACATTTACCTTCTTATTCACAAAGAATAGTTTTATTTTACAAATGGTTTATAAATTAGATTTTGTATGGAAATTTTGTTTTATAAACCTTTTATAACACAGGACCAGAATTAGTGTTTATACACCGGTTAACCGACACCCCTGTTTAAATTTATGTTTGTTTTTCGTGAACGGTTTTAAAACATCGATTTTTGGAATTGTAATAATACGTGAGTTCATTATCAAAAATTATTAGAAATTTGTTTTGTATTTCAATACTAATTTTAAATATTTTTGTAAAAATAAGTAACAACTTTTAGTTATTGAACAGACATATTCTGTAAAAAGGATTTAATTTTGTGTCTTTTTAATCTGAAATATTATTATAATTTTAAACTTAATTTCAATAAACTAAATTCCTAAAATAATCACAGCCAAAAATTCAACTGATCAGTACTGGAATTAGTTATTTAATCAATGAATTTATTATTTTTATACCCTTCACATTCGTGAGAAGGGTATATATAAGTTTGTCATTCCGTTTGTAATTTCTATAATATAATTTTCCGACCCTATAAAGTATATATATATTCTGGATCCTTATAGATAGCGGATTCGATTAAGCCATGTCCGTCTGTCTGTCGTCTGTCTGTTGAAATCAGTTTTTAGAGGATCCCAGATATCGGCGAGATCCGAATCTTCAATAATTCCATTAGACATGCTTTCGAGAAGATCGCTATTTAAAATCAGAAAATCGGTCGGTAAATAACGGAGATATGAGCAAAAATCCGAGACAACCTCTGAAAATTTCATCAAAAAATTGTTAAAAAAGCAACAACAACACTGTATATAGAAAAAGATGTACACGTGTGTGTGTAGATGTATTTGGTTTTATTCAGCTGTGTATTTTTTTGTATGTTTGAAATCCAAACATACAAAAAAAATACACAGCAAAAAAATAGTATTTGCATTTTATGTTAAAATAAAATAGTTTTCCCTTTTGTTTTGCAAATATATTTTTTAATGAATAGAAAAAAGTATTTAAAACGTTTTCAATTATATGAGAGTAGATTGTGAGTTATTGTACAATAATTTTTATGCGAATAATGTAAGTTTGAAATTTAAAACTAACACAAATTTTTTCCAAGTGCTTTTTAAAACAATTTTTTTTACGATAAACAAAAACAAAATCTACGTCTCGTCAATGTTTACCAGCAATGAATACGAAAGTTTTGTTGTTTTACTCTTGCTTGTATACTGTTAAGAACAACAACAACGTATTGCTAGTGTTAAGCGCATATAAGTGTATAGAAAACACACTGTCTATAGCTAAGCGCATTTACAAAAACAAAAGAGTTCCAAGCGCATAGGGCTTGGGCATCCTTTTTTGGATGCTGTTGGCGTCATTGCGTTGTTATTTTTGTTTTGTTTTTCTGTGTTTATCGTTATGTATGTTTAGATGTCTGTTGGTTTAGATGCATTGTGTATTTTGTGTTTTATTTCGATTAGCGTTGTTGTTGTTTTTTTTTGTTTAGCTTTTGATGTAATAATAATGTAGTCGTGAAAAAATTTAAAATTTATAAAAGATGTTTAAAATACACTATGGTGAAAGGTATATAAGATTCGGCACAGCCGAATATAGCACTCTTACTTGATATGATTTAAATTGTTCAGATTAAGATCAATTTTGGGGAACTGTCAATTTATATTTAAAACAAGTAAGAAATTATAGTCGGGCGAGGCCGACCATATAATACCCTACACATGCTACAAAAAGAAAGTGGAATTTAGTTTTCATAAGTTAAATTGTATACTTAAGCCATTTATTGTTGAACAAAATTGTATACATTTAAGTAAAATTTTGAATGGAGCTTTTATAGGGGCTTGGGTCAAATGAGGCTCTATAATTAAAAAGTTCATGAGAGTCATCAATGCTTGGGTTTGCTGCTTTTTCTCGTAATATGAGTATATTAAACATAATTATGAACTTGAAAGCCCTGTTCGGCGTGTTCAGTTGTATGGAGGCTATATGAAATAATGAATTATCTCCAAAATTGCGACAAGGTTTACAAGCCCTATTCGGGGGTTCAGTTGTATGGGGGCTAGGTGAAATAATGGACCGACCATTTTCCATGGAACATAAAATTATCTTCAAAATTGCGACCTGTAGTTTGATTACAAGGTCAGACGGACGGACATGGCTAAATCGACTCAGAAAATGATTCTGAGCCGATTGGTATACTTTAAGGTGGGTATAGGACCAATGTTATTGTGCGTTACAAACATCAGCATAAACCCAGTATACCTTCCCCACTAAAGTGACGGAAATTTTTTTGATAAATTTGATATATAATATATATATATAAGTAGTAGTGTTGAAAATTTGAACTAGTGTTGTTCCAATGAAAATATTGAGTGAACGAATTTTATGGAATATTTTAGAAGTCCTTTCCTTTTTTATACAGTTAAAAAAAGTAGAAAAAATACAGGTATTTAAGAAATTTTTTTGGGATAGATAAAGTAAGAATCGAAAATATATATATTTAGGTGTCCCGGTAGGCTAGATGGTAGTGTGAGATGTTAGAAGAGAATTTTTAATTGTATTGTAATGAATAAATAAATAAATCTATATTAAATTAAATTTTGTGCTAAAACCTCCCATAAGGTCTTAGCACTTTCTTCTAGCATTTTCCTGTATTTTTAAAGTCTTTTTCCCAATTGGGTTTTGGCAACACTGGCTGTATGTGTGGGTTGTTTTTAGAAAATTTGTTTCTGTTCATTCTTTTTAATTCTTGTACATGTTTAGGGTTTCTTCTCTCCATGGAATACTATTGCAAATTTCCCATAGGACTTTCTATGGCCGCCGGAAAATTGTTAAACGGTACTTAATTTATACATTAAAAGGATTATCAGGGATCACATAACGCTTATACTCAGCACATAATAGAACAATTCTACAAGGCTTTGTGGCTTAAATAATGAAATCAATGAACTTGACGATTTAGCACACACATACACACACTTCCTAAGGCAATGAGGACAATGCTAATGATGATGTTAATAATAACCGTCTAAAGTATTATATTTAAGAACACCACTGCGTGATAAATAATCAAAAGGCTTGAAAAAGACGAGATGATGCTGTTAGTAGCAAATGTTGAAGAGAATCAATCTATTGTCTGCTAACCACCACCACAAATAGTAAAAATGTTGTAAGCCGTATAAACTCAATGAATGAATAACAGATAAGCGGACGGACAGAAAGATACATTTTTCTGTGGCGTATTCAATCAATAAACATTTGTATGGTTGTATTTAGGATTATTTTTATTTTGAGAACGTGTGTGTAACACAAAAGTTAAAGTATATTTTGATTATATTTACTGTATACAAAAAAAATAATAAACAATAATAAGTAATAATAAGAAATATTATAAAATCATGTTCAGAAGATTAAATATGCTTTACAACGAACGAATTTATTGGTTTAATTAAAAATTGTAATTTGATGAATTTTTCCGATTTTGTGAATGGTGATTTTTACACCAGATTTTATTTTATTATAGAAATAGATAAATTTTTATTAAACTTTTTTTCAAAAATTATTAAATGTACTCATTCATAAGTACGATGACTACACGTTCTCTATTACCTTTATTATTTATTGATTTCAACAGACAGACAACTCTGCAATTTACTATTATACAGAATATACTTACATAAGGTCGGTGACGGTCGTAGAGATGAAAAATTAGTAAAATATATACACATATATTTTTTTAATAGGATATATTTT
The DNA here is from genome assembly GCF_022045245.1 of Lucilia cuprina. Classification (NCBI taxonomy): domain Eukaryota; kingdom Metazoa; phylum Arthropoda; class Insecta; order Diptera; family Calliphoridae; genus Lucilia; species Lucilia cuprina. Next base: position 8,839,385 of record NC_060949.1, read on the forward strand.
TATAAAGGACTTTAAAATCATTATATGTATTTGGTCGAAAGAAAAAATTGAGAAAGGTTACTGTCCCTAAGATAGTTAGTATAAATAACTAACTAAGATATAATTAGTAAAATTGCGTGACAGAAATATAAGTTGTTTTTTCTTTTTTGACAAAAATGTAAAAATCAGCGAGTTTAACAAGACTATTTGTATAAAATAAACATGACATCACGTAATGTGACATATATTTCCCATGGTGCAATTTGCAATATTATTTCGGATTTATTTTAGGCGGATCTCGTGGAAAGTTTTTGAAATCGTACAAATTTTTCGACTATTTAATAACATTTCACAGAATGAAAGTAGCCAAAATTTTAACCCTTAATAGCCTGGTGGTACCGCCAGGAACCAACCAATAAAAATTAACTTTTTTGTTATTTAAATATTTGTCAACTTTATGTTATGACTTTTAAAAGGTTTTAAATTGCAAGAGGCACTAATTTATTTGATCGGTATTGGAATAAAGTTTCATTTGGCTTGTCCAGGTTCAAAAGAATGCAATTACATCAAAAAAAATTATTTTGTGATATTGTGTACTTTTGACAAAAAGTTTTAGTTATAAATCGACAAAATATTACGAATCCTTGCTTAATATTATTGTAATAATAAGTATTTGAAGTGATTTTACTTCTTTAGTAAGAAAGATTTTTAGAAATTTCTGGTTGGTTCTTTAAGGGACCACCAGGCACCCAGACTTCAATTTTTTCATATATCAGATTATATAAATCAATATTTTTGGGATGTTTTTTGATTGATTTATTTTAAAATGAAGCATAGCATTTGTGCTAGTAGTCTGATATCTCTTGATGAAATCTTGTGTTAAAATTCGAGTGGGAAAAGATCGACCAAAAATGTTTGGTGATGAAATTGCTTCGAAACGTCGGCGTACAATCTCTGTTTATTGCCAACTAGCTATATTCAGCTAGATCACATAATACTCTTAACAAAATTTATAATATAAGGCATAACGCGATCAAAAAATACAAATTATTCATCCCTAACGAAAGTTCGATGTCGAAAATGTCGTATAAAATCATATTTTTAATCAGAAAAGAGCTGTTTTATATATATTATTTTTATACCAATATAATTGTCTTCATTAACAATGAATTTGCTTATTATTGCCTTTAAAGTACGTTTTACAATATTTATAATTTGGAAGTCCGGGTGCCTGGTGGTTCCTCTAGGAACCAACCAGGTATTTTTCACACAGGTAAATGCTACATATGAACAAAGCTGTAGAAGAAAAGTTGATTAGAAATGTAAGTCTTATAACAAACAAAAAAATCAGGCTATTAAGGGTTAAATTGCGTGCAACTTTTTTTTGTTTCGAATCTGGCATGATCTTAACATTTTTATAGACACCATCTAGATGGGAGATACATTGGTTATACCCTAACCACTTTAGTGGGGATGGTATATTGGGCAATAATATTTGTCCTATACCCACCTTAAATTATACCAATCGGCTTAGAATAATTTCTGATTTAGCTATGTCCGTCCATGTAAACCTTGTAATCAAACTACAGGTCGCAATTTTGAAGATAATTCAATGAAATTCTGCACATGATCTTCTATTGCCCCAGGGACGAACTCTATTGAAGATCGCTCTATTATTTCACCTAGACCCCATACAACTGAACAGCCGAATAATCCCCCTTGTAATCAAACTTCAGGTCGAGATAATTCAATTAAATTTGGCATATAAAAATGGTTAACATTATTTCACCTATCCCCCATACAAGAGAAATAATTGGCTTAAGTATATCTGAAGCAAGGTAGTATACAACTTAAAGTTTTATTATGTCAGCCTTGTCCGACTATAATTTCCTACTTGTTTTGTCAATCCGTTTGTAACACGTCGAAATATTGATCATTATTAATTGTAAACTGTGCGTCCATATGTCTGCCGTTGAAAGCACGATAGAGTCCGAACGGAAAAAGCTAGACGGTTGAATTTTTACACTAATATTACCTATAGGTAAGTTTTGTTTGGTATTCAAAATGGGCAATACCGGTCCATGTGTTCGTATAGCCCAGATACAAGAGGCCCCCCTAAAAAATTGCTTTAACAGTCATAACTGACACAAATAAGTCCTATGTATATGAGCAAAATTCTATCTACTAAATTTTATGCGGTCCGTAGTTGACACCACCTCTAATATATGGTCTCTTGCAAAAATTAATTTAACGCCCATTACTGGTTTAAAACAAGTAAGAAATTAAAGCCGGGCGAGTCCATATAATACCCTACACCTTTTACAAAAAGTAAGTGTGATTTAGTTTTCATAATTAAACATTTAATATGAACTGTACTTAAGCCAATTATTGTTTAATAAAACTGCGGACATTTATATAATAGGAGATCATGTACCAAATTTCTTTGAATTATCTTCAAAATTGCGACCTGTGCACGCAGAAAAAAATCATGATTCGGCATGGTTAGGAAAACTATTCTATGTTTTTTGTAACAATAGTTTGTTGTCATAACCAAACAATTGTTATTTTTATTGAACTTCATCAATATTTTAGTTACTGAAAACATTTATATGTTTATGACAATTATAAATTTGAGAATGATTCTCGGAAAAATAATTATTTTTACAACAAATAAATAATGATAATTATGTAAAAATATTATATTCTTTAAAATAATTGTGAAAAACAAATAAATTGTTAATCAAATGCAGTGTTAAAATAATTGTGAAAAATAAATACTATCTAAAAATATAATAGGGTACATAAGAAATTAATAATTAAAAAAATATTATATTGTGTTTATATTGGCTTGAAAGTGTGGATATATATTTTTTATGGGAATATCAATGCTTGGAAGTTTTGTGTTTGGTTAAAAGAAAATTAACTTGAAATTTCAAGAAATTCGATGTAGCCATTTAGTAGTCTATAACGTCCAAACATTCATACAACCACACATTCAGTTAGCTATGTCCGTCCATCTGTCCGTCCGTCCATGTAAACCTTGTAATCAAACTACAGGCCGCAATTTTGAAGATAATTGAATGAAAAAGAAGATCATGTACCAAAATTTCATTCAATTATCTTCAAAATTGCGGCCTGTAGTTTGATTACAAGGTTTACATGGACGGACGGACAGATGGACGGACATAGCTAACTGAATGTGTGGTTGTATGAATGTTTGGACGTTATAGACTACTAAATGGCTACATCGATTTTCTTGAAATTTCAAGTGGTCGAGGAACCACGCCCAAATTTATAAAATATAAATCGACTCAGAAAATTATTCTGTGGAAGTTTTTCCAATTACAGTTACTTGTAATGTGTAATTTACCAATAACCAATTACAATTACTTGTAATTATAATTGAAGTTTTGCCAATTACAATTACTTGTAATTTTATTGAAATTTTCTAATTAAAATTACTTGTAATTGTAATTAAGGTATTACTAATTACAAATTACATAAGGAACAAAATTCACAATTACAAGTAATTGTAATTGGAAATTCTTCCATTACAATTACAAGTAATTGTAATTGGAAAAACTTCAATTACAATTCAAAATAATTGTAATTGGCAAAACTTTAATTACAATTAAAAGTAATTGTAATTAGTAAAGCTTCAATTACAATTACTTCAAATGTAATTGTAATTGAAAATGTAGCCATTACCCGACAAACCGATGAGAAATGGTCGGCGGCGGCGGCTTATTATAGAAAATATCGGCGGCGGCTAAATTGTCAGCTTAATTTAACGTTTTCTTCAGAAATTGACCTTATATACGTTTATTATATTTAAAAATCTCTGTATAATAGTCTGTTCAATAGAAACCTGTCTCTATATACTTTTTTCTGCAGGAAGTAGACATTTGTAGTAGCTTTCACTATTTTAATATTAGCACATTATTGTGTGGCAACTCTTTTCAATTTGCCATACGAATTTAAAATAATGGCACACCGTTCAAATTGATGAAATTATTTTCTGAAATACATGTGCGATTCCATTCTTTATCTGCGGTTACGTTTAAGCCGACTTAGCTTTTGAGCCGAAAGAAGTCGGTGGCGGTGCGGCTTGCAAAATATTACCGGAGGCCAGCCCCAGCCGATTTGAGCCGTCTCGGCCTGTACCTCTGGTTGTCACCCAATTTGTTTCTTATTATAGAAATATTCATGTATGTATTTCTTTATTTCATGTATATCAAATTTTTATTTGTTTATTATTTGCTTTGCTATGTCAATTTAAATATGTGCAATTGCATTGTATCTGTTTTTATCAAGGTTGGCAACCGTTATCGCTAAAATACCTTTTCAGCACAATTACCGTTACCGCTAAAGTACCGATACCGAAATAATCCAAAATACCGATAACGCTAAAATATCAATATCGATATCGCTAAATATCAATATCGATAACCCTAAAATTTCAATTCCCATATTTTATTAAAAATCCTAAATTTCCATAGTAACTCTTCACTTTATTAGTATTTACAATATAACTGGCGTTGTTTATTTTTTAGATATTGACAACCCTATTTGTCAATGTTTGAGACAAAAGAAGGTGGTACAGTGGTTTCCCGGTTAAACGAATGATATAATGTGAGGCCCATTCGTAAAAACGAAAAATTCGTTAAACCGAATAACAAATTTTCTATGATTTAATGATAAAAATATGGTAGTGGAACGTAGGAAGTATGTTTTTTTTAAATCTTATTGAATGCACCAATAAAGTTTTTAACCCTTGCATTTTTTTGATGGTAATTTAGAATCAAACCAAAATTAAAAATTTTATGAAAATATTTATAAAAATTTAGTTTTAATGAATTTATTTTCATTTCGAAAATAAATTATTATTTATAATCAATGTGAAATTCTAAGTATTTTACGGTAATTTTCATTACAAACAATTCCATTTCTTACTTTATTAGTTAAATAATCCCTTAAATAAAGAATTTTATATTAAAATGTATGTCTATTTAATAAATCTTATTTACATATATTTTCGATAATATTTTTTTTTTTTGTTATTTTCATTTCTATTCTAGGATTTTTGTAACATATGAAACGAAATACACAATGCAAGAAACCAACGGACAATTACTTGTAATTGTAATTGAAATTTTCTAATTAAAATATCTTGTAATTGTAATTAAGGTATTACTAATTACAAATTACATGTAATCTTCAATTACAATTACAAGTAATTGTAATTGGAAAAACTTCAATTACAATTTAAAATAATTGTAATAGGCAAAACTTTAATTACAATTAAAAGTAATTGTAATTAGTAAAGCTTCAATTACAATTACTTCAAATGTAATTGTAATTGAAAATGTAGTCATTACCCGACAAACCGATGAGAAATGGTCGGCGGCGGCGGCTTATTATAGAAAATATCGGCGGCGGCTAAATTGTTTGAGACAAATGTTTGAGTCAATGTTTGAGACAAAAAAAGGTGGTACAGTGGTTTCCCGGTTAAACGAATGATATAATGTCAGGCCCATTCGTAAAAACGAAAAATTCGTTAAACCGAATAACAAATTTTCTATGATTTAATGATAAAAATATGGTAGTGGAACGTAGGAAGTATGTTTTTTTTTAAATCTTATTGAATGCACCCATAAAGTTTTTAACCCTTGCATTTTTGATGGTAATTTAGAATCAAACCAAAATGAAAGATTTTATGAAAATATTTATAAAAATTTAGTTTTAATGAATTTATTTTCATTTCGTAAATAAATTATTATTTATAATCAATGTGAAATTCTAAGTATTTTACGGTAATTTTCATTACAAACAATTCCATTTCTTACTTTATTAGTAAATTAATCCCTTATATAAGGAATTTTATATTAAAATGTATGTCTATTCAATAAATCTTATTTACATATATTTCTGATAATATTTTTTTTGGTTATTTTCATTTCTATTCTAGGATTTTTGTACATGTAAATTTTGTACCCATTGAATTTGGTATTGAAAATCTTAATATGTAATTGCTTTTGGTTAATGATGAAGTTTAGTGATCTCTCCGAATATTTTTTTCTCGTTATATCAAGTACAAAATTTACTCATTCACTCGTAATATAAGGTACTCAATGGAAACAATTTGCCCGTTCGTTAAATCGTGAATTCGCTAAACGGAGTATTTGGGAACAGTGTAAACAGTGTATATTATTTTCTTGTATTTAAATGATTGGAAATGCTAATGCATTTTGAACATATTTTTATAATTATTTAATTTGTCATTCCGTTTGTAATTTCTATAATATAATTTTCCGACCCTATAAAGTATATATTTTCTGGATCCTTATAGGTAGCGGAGATGATTAAGCCATGTCCGTCTCACTTTTTAGAAGACCCCAGATATCTGCGAGATCCGAATCTTCCATAATTCTATCAGACATACGACCGGCAAGAACGCTATTTAAAATCAGCAAAATCGGTCCATAAATAACGGAGATATGAGCAAAAAACCGAGACAACCTCTGAAAATTTCATATAAAATTTAGATTTTTTATTCATGCTCAGACAGAAACTGCAAAAAACAAAAACAAAATACATAACAATACGGTAAATATTGTTATTGTAATTTGTTTATAAAAGCAAAGCAGAGCAAGAGCAGCAGAGCAAGAGTAGCAGAGCGAGAGCAGCACTAATGTTTTGTTATTGGCTAGAAATATGAAATTAAGTATGTAGAGCCTGGATTAAGTGAGAACCTATAAAAGGGGACTTTCTGGTACTTTTTCGTTCTTCAAAAGGTATGTTTTGAAATTTCTATAATATTGAACCTAGAAACATGAAATTAAGTATGCATGGCCCGGATTAAGTGAGGACCCAAACAAGGGGAGTTTTTGATACTTTTTCGTTTTTCAAAAGGTACTTTTTGCAATTTCTACAATATTGAACCTAGAAACATGTAATTAAGTATGTATGGCCCGGATTAAGTGAGGACCCATAAAAGGGGACTTTTTCGTTGTTCAAAAGGTACTTTTTGCAATTTCTACAATATTGAACCTAGAAACATGTAATTAAGTATGTATGGCCCTGATTAAGTGAGGACCCATAAAAGGGGACTTTTTGGTACTTTTTCGTTCTTCAAAAGGTACTTTTTGCAATTTCTACAATATTGAACCTAGAAACATGTAATTAAGTATGTATGGCCCGGATTAAGTGAGGACCCATACAAGGGGACTTTTTGGTACTTTTTCGTTTTTCAAAAGGTACTTTTTGCAATTTCTACGATATTAAACCTAGAAACATGTAATTATGTATGTATGGCCCGGATTAAATAAGGACCCATAAAAGGGGACTTATTGGTACTTTTTCGTTTTTCAAAAGGTACTTTTTGCAATTTCTACGATATTAAACCTAGAAACATGTAATTAAGTATGTATGGCCAGGATTAAGTGAGGACCCATGAAAGGGTACTTTTTGGTACTTTTTCATTCTTCAAAAGGTACTTTTTGAAATTTCTATAATATTGAACCTAGAAACATGTTATTAAGTTCGTATATCCCGGATTAAGTGAGAACCAGTAAAAGGGGACTTCTTGGTACTTTTTCGTTCTTCAAAAGGTACTTTTTACAATTTCTACAATATTGAACCTAGGAACATGTAATTAAGTTTGTATGGCCCGGATTAACTGAGGACCCATAGATGGGGACTTTTTGGTACTTTTTCGTTCTTCAAAAGGTACAAAAGGCTTTAAACACATCATGGTGAAGGGTATATAAGATTCGGCACAGCCGAATATAGAACTCTTACTTGTTTTTATACCCTTCACCTTCGTGAGAAGGGTATATATAAGTTTGTCATTCCGTTTGTAATTTCTATAATATAATTTTCCGACCCTATAAAGTATATATATTCTGGATCCTTATAGGTAGCGGAGATGATTAAGCCATGTCCGTCTGTCTGTCCGTCTGTCTGTCTGTCCGTCTGTCTGTCTGTCTGTCTGTCTGCATGTTTGTTGAAATCAGTTTTTAGAAGACCCCAGATATCTGCGAGATCCGAATCTTCCATAATTCTATCAGACATACGACCGGCAAGAACGCTATTTAAAATCAGCAAAATCGGTCTATAAATAACGGATATATGAGCAAAAAACCGAGACAACCTCTGAAAATTTCATATAAAATTTAGATTTTTTATTCATGCTCAGACAGAAACTGCAAAAAACAAAAACAAAATACATAACAATACGGTAAATATTGTTATTGTAATTTGTTTATAAAAGCAAAGCAGAGCAAGAGTAGCAGAGCGAGAGCAGCACTAATGTTTTGTTATTGGCTAGAAATATGAAATTAAGTATGTAGAGCCTGGATTAAGTGAGAACCTATAAAAGGGGACTTTCTGGTACTTTTTCGTTCTTCAAAAGGTATTTTTTGAAATTTCTATAATATTGAACCTAGAAACATGAAATTAAGTATGCATGGCCCGGATTAAGTGAGGACCCAAACAAGGGGAGTTTTTGGTACTTTTTCGTTTTTCAAAAGGTACTTTTTGCAATTTCTACAATATTGAACCTAGAAACATGTTTATAAAAGCAAAGCAGAGCAAGAGTAGCAGAGCGAGAGCAGCACTAATGTTTTGTTATTGGCTAGAAATATGAAATTAAGTATGTAGAGCCTGGATTAAGTGAGAACCTATAAAAGGGGACTTTCTGGTACTTTTTCGTTCTTCAAAAGGTATTTTTTGAAATTTCTATAATATTGAACCTAGAAACATGTAATTAAGTATGTATGGCCCGGATTAAGTGAGGACCCATAAAAGGGGACTTTTTCGTTGTTCAAAAGGTACTTTTTGCAATTTCTACAATATTGAACCTAGAAACATGTAATTAAGTATGTATGGCCCGGATTAAGTGAGGACCCATAAAAGGGGACTTTTTGGTACTTTTTCGTTCTTCAAAAGGTACTTTTTGCAATTTCTACAATATTGAACCTAGAAACATGTAATTAAGTATGTATGGCCCGGATTAAGTGAGGACCCATACAAGGGGACTTTTTGGTACTTTTTCGTTTTTCAAAAGGTACTTTTTGCAATTTCTACGATATTAAACCTAGAAACATGTAAATATGTATGTAAGGACCCATAAAAGGGGACTTATTGGTACTTTTTCGTTTTTCAAAAGGTACTTTTTGCAATTTCTACGATATTAAACCTAGAAACATGTAATTAAGTATGTATGGCCAGGATTAAGTGAGGACCCATGAAAGGGTACTTTTTGGTACTTTTTCATTCTTCAAAAGGTACTTTTTGAAATTTCTATAATATTGAACCTAGAAACATGTTATTAAGTTCGTATATCCCGGATTAAGTGAGAACCAGTAAAAGGGGACTTCTTGGTACTTTTTCGTTCTTCAAAAGGTACTTTTTACAATTTCTACAATATTGAACCTAGGAACATGTAATTAAGTTTGTATGGCCCGGATTAACTGAGGACCCATAGATGGGGACTTTTTGGTACTTTTTCGTTCTTCAAAAGGTACAAAAGGCTTTAAACACATCATGGTGAAGGTATATAAGATTCGGCACAGCCGAATATAGAACTCTTACTTGTTTTTATACCCTTCACCTTCGTGAGAAGGGTATATATAAGTTTGTCATTCCGTTTGTAATTTCTATAATATAATTTTCCGACCCTATAAAGTATATATATTCTGGATCCTTATAGGTAGCGGAGATGATTAAGCCATGTCCGTCTGTCTATTTGTCTGTCCGTCTGTCTGTCTGTATGTCTGTATGTTTGTTGAAATCAGTTTTTAGAAGACCCCAGATATCTGCGAGATCCGAATCTTCCATAATTCTATCAGACATACGACCGGCAAGAACGCTATTTAAAATCAGCAAAATCGGTCCATAAATAACGGAGATATGAGCAAAAAACCGAGACAACCTCTGAAAATTTCATATAAAATTTAGATTTTTTATTCATGCTCAGACAGAAACTGCAAAAAACAAAAACAAAATACATAACAATACGGTAAATATTGTTATTGTAATTTGTTTATAAAAGCAAAGCAGAGCAAGAGCAGCAGAGCAAGAGTAGCAGAGCGAGAGCAGCACTAATGTTTTGTTATTGGCTAGAAATATGAAATTAAGTATGTAGAGCCTGGATTAAGTGAGAACCTATAAAAGGGGACTTTCTGGTACTTTTTCGTTCTTCAAAAGGTATTTTTTGAAATTTCTATAATATTGAACCTAGAAACATGAAATTAAGTATGCATGGCCCGGATTAAGTGAGGACCCAAACAAGGGGAGTTTTTGGTACTTTTTCGTTTTTCAAAAGGTACTTTCTGCAATTTCTACAATATTGAACCTAGAAACATGTAATTAAGTATGTATGGCCCGGATTAAGTGAGGACCCATAAAAGGGGACTTTTTCGTTGTTCAAAAGGTACTTTTTGCAATTTCTACAATATTGAACCTAGAAACATGTAATTAAGTATGTATGGCCCTGATTAAGTATTAATGGTCTCTACCAGAAAAAAGCTCCAGAGTTTTAATGGTCTCCACCAGTATATATTTGAGTTTAAATGGTCTCCACCAGGTTATATCGTGAGTATTTTATGGTCTCCACCAATAAAACATAACCTCACTTGAGGTAATACGAAAGCACGAGGTTAATGTAGACAAAATAAAACTTTGAACAGTTATATGAAGTAATACATTACACCAGTGCGAGCGAGACGCAAAACTGTAACAAACACAAGCCTGAACGCGTTTAAGAAATAATCGCGATGACGCGAGAGTTGTTCCCCAACTCAGACCTGAATTACGACATTTGTAACAGATTGAAGATATTTAAATCTAGGAGTTTTTTTTATTCAAAAACTTGAGAAAACTTATTTTACAAATATTTAATCAATTATAAAACTATTAATATAAAAATAGCTGGTGGAGGGTATTTAAGGTTTGGCACATCATTCTAAATATTTATTTATTATGTGGAAATTAATCCCAAAAACTTTGTTTTTCAATGTGCTTTGACTAGTAGGGGCTCATATGTACACAAAACTTATTCATGTCGAATTTTATCAAGTCAATGAAATATTTGCATTTAAATAAATTTCAGAGTACACCTTATATTAGAGCTATGACCAATAAAGGGCCGATACCATTTTTGAAATGGTTCATATATACACAACACATAATCACGTTGAATTTTATTCCGATAGCATTATTATTAAATCAAATACGTTTAGTGATTTTCTGAAGCTATGGAAGCTATGACCAATTATGGACCGATTCGGAAAAATTTTACAGAATTGTTTATATGTACACAACAATCACTCAGGTTTATGATTTGAACTAATTGTTATGATTTTCAACATACTTGATCACTAGTAGAAAAACATAATGTGTGCCAAAAATTTATCGAATTATCTTTTCTAAGAAAACTACTTAATAATAACGAAAAATAAAACTTAATTTTTTTCAAGGTAGACCAATATTTTTACTCATAAATTCTTATATTGTGAACCGATTTTACTGATTTTCAATCTGTACCGGATAATAATTAATATTTTGGTAAATTTCATTTATTTTATTGCGTTTCAACGTGAGCTTATTTACACAGACGGACATAGATAGCTAAATCGACTCAATACGATTATTTAGGATAAAATGTGGGAGAACTAGCGTTAGGGGGCATGACAAAAATTCGTTATGATGGAAAATAATACAGTTAGAATATTAAAATTTTGCACGAATAAAATAAACATCCACGTAATCATTTTGGGTAATAAGTTTGAGAACTACCAATGAGGGGAGCGACACCTCCCATATTAATTAAATTTAGTAGAAGCCACTTTAGTGCCAATATGATTATTTAGGATAAAAAATGGGCAGACTAGCGTTAGGGATGTGACACTTCCATTATATAATTTAAATACAAAAATTTGTTTATCTTGGAAACTGTTACAGTTAGAATAATTTTAACAACCATGTAAACATTTTGGCCCCCATATTAATTCATATATGAGTGGCTTGGCACCACATATATGAATCAAATAAAAAATTTCGTATATCTGGAAAACTATTGTGGTTAGAATTTTCAAAATCTTTAAGTTGATTTTTTTTATACTAGAGGCTATAACAAAAATATTGTATATCACAAGGCATAATAATATGAATTATTTTTTAAGAATAAAAGTACAGTGGGACCTCGATTTTCGTGGATGGTCGGGACCGGAAGCATTCTGTATAATCGATTTTCCCGGTTCATATTCATTTATTATATAAAAATGAAATAATTCAAGGTTTTTATATTCATAAATGATTCAAAAATATAGAAAACAATTTTTGTCAGAAAACAGTAAACAGTGCATAAGGATTTCATGTTATATAATTTCTAAAAATAATCGTTAAATGTTGTTTGTCTCTTATTTTCCAATTTAGTATTTTCGTTTTACGGGGATTCCCCTTTTTGATTAGTTCTAACTTTTCATGATTGTTAAAAAAATAACAGAATTTTGCTTATAATTACGGATAGTAGAGGTAATCACGGTTTAAACGATGCTAAAAAATTAAGTCAATCCAAATTAAAAATTAAGTCGATGCAAAAAATCACGGATAATTGATGTTGCCGGATAATCGAATTACGGATAATCAAGGTCCTACTGTATATACTTATTAAATTTTAGCAAGTAAGAAATAAAAAGATCATTTATGTATTATTTTAGAATTTAAATGAAATATATTATCATCAAGAGAAATTATAATAAACCTTTAAGAAAAATTTAGTTATTTATTTAGTTACTAAATTATAAAATTTTATGCTTATTATGTATTTTTTGGTTATTATGTATTTTTGGTTATTATGTATTTATTTTGGTTGGGGTGTGCTTCGCTACGGGTATTAGCTAGTACTCTATACTTATATATAAAAAAAGTTAGAAGTTATAGTCGGGCTAGGCCGACCATATAATACCCTACACCTGTATACGAATATAATGTGATTTAGTTTTCATAATAAAGCATTTAAGTTTAATTGTACCTTGCCTCAGACATACTTAAGCCATTTATTATTTATAATAAAACTGTGGATATTTAATTAAAATTTTGGGGCTTTTTATAGGGGCTAGGGTCAAATGAGTCCCTATAATTATAAAGTTTATGAGGGTTTTTCAAGGCTAGTATAGAACTTGGTTTTGCAGCTTTTTGTCGAGATACGAGTAAATTAAACATAATTATTAATTTAAAAGCCCTATTTAGCGGATTCAGTTGTATGGGGCCTAGGTGAAATAATGGACCGATGTTAGCCATTTCCAATAGGCCTCGTATACGGTACCACAGAAGATCATGTGCCAAATTTCATTGAATTACCTCCGAAATTGCGATAGTTTGATAACAAAGTTAACAAACTCTATTCGGGAGTTCACATATTTTGGGGCTAGGTGAAATAATGGACTGATTTTAACCATTTTCAATAGGGACAATAGAATATCATGTCCCAAATTTCATTAATTATCTTCAGGTTTACATGGACGGACGGACATAGCTAAATCGACTCAAAAAATGATTCTGAGCTGATTGGTATGTTTGTATGTTGAACGTTATAGCTATTAAACGGCTGAACCGATTTTCTTGAAATTTTCACAGCGTATTCCTGTATGTCTAGAATAGATAATAGTGGGCGAGGAGCCACGCCCATATTAAGAAAATATAAAATCCGTATATTTGAGATAATATAACAGTTAGTGTTCTCAAATTCTTTAGTGTTAATATCATTATTTAGGATAAAAAGTGGGTGAACTAGAGTTAGGGGCGTGGCGCCTTTCATAAAAACTAAATACAAAATTCGGTTATCTTGGCAACTTTTACAGTTAGAATCTTAAAATTTTGCACGAAAAACTCTAACATCCATGTAAACATTTTGGGTAATAAATTGGCGGTCTACCCATGAGGGGAGCGGCGCATCCCATATTAATATAAAAAATTATTTTTCTTGACATAATATAACAGTTAGATTCCTCAAATTTTGTCGAATCACTTTAGTGTCTATATGATTATGTGGGAGGACTATCGTTTTTGTATTAAATTAAAACAAAAATTCGTTTACCTGCGAAACTAATACAACTAAATTCTTAAAATTTTGCACGAAGAACTGTAATATTCATCTGAAATTTTTTAAGAAAAAATTTTAAAAATATTTTGTATTTTATTGTTTATCTAGGAAAATATAGAACTATATATTCATCCGAACATTTTGGAGGAAAAAGGGCGGACTTTCGTCTAAGGAACTTGAAGCCTCCACAGGAATTAAGTAGAAAAAATCGTATATCTAAGAAACTATTAGAGCTAAAATCTTAAAATTTTATATGAATAACTTTGACATTCATGTGAGCATTTCGAAAATAACGGGTGGACTTTCAATGGGGGGCTTGGCAACACTTATATGAATTAAATATAAAATTTCTTATAACTTTTGATAAATAAAATTTTTCATAGATAGAAATTGGCGAATTTGCAATAATTTGCTTGGCATCTATAAACTATTGTGGTTAGAATTTTAAAAATCGTTAAGTAGGATTTTTATTTACAAAACAAAAGATATTGTGTATCCAAGGCATTAAAATAAGAATTATTTTTTAAGAAATCAAGGTATATATATATATATATATATATATATATATATATATATAATATATATATATATTATATATATATATATATATATATATATATATTATATATATATTATATATATATATATATATAATATATATTATATATATATATATATATATATATTATATATATACATATTTCGATTTGGTCATCATTATTTCCAAAAAAAAAACATTGTGTAAGCTAATATTAAGTTTAAGAAAAAAAAATAATCGTGCAAGAATGGTAGTTATACAGTTGATAAATCTAACTGGATTTTTTGAATAAAAAAAGGTGGATTTATCTAATATATGTATGTTTGTAGGGCAATATCCCTAATTCATAAAACAAAACCATAATAATTTGTTGTAAAATAAATTTGATTTATTTTTCTTTTTGCCGAAGGATGTCAAATATTTTTAAAGTGTGTAGAAATAGTAAATTAGATAAAAGTTATTTAACTAAAATATCGTACACTTGCAATAGCATACACGTGCAAAAAAAACAATTTTTCCAATTGTATGGAACAACTTTAGTATTAATTAAAATTTATTAATTATTTATTAAAACTATCTAGCTATACCAGTGTGCTTCGCTACCCTCATCGTAATGGAATAAAATAAATATCATTATTGTAAATGTATATATATCTGCAATATCAAAAATTCCCCTTTTAGAGAACTCTTTAAGTTTGATTTTATGATTCTAGTCTTAATTAAAATTTATTAATTATTTATTAAAACTTTCTAGCTATACCAGTGTGCTTCGCTACCCTCATCGTAATGGAATAAAATAAATATCATTATTGTAAATGTATATATATCTGCAATATCAAAAATTCCCCTTTTAGAGAACTCTTTAAGTTTGATTTTATGATTCTAGTCTCAATATTACAGAAAATTAGAAAAAAACAGTTGAAGAACGAAAAAGTACCAGACAGTGCCTTTTTATATATTTTCATTAAATCAGGATGACGCATGTTTAATTTTCAACCAGAAACCAAAAAAATCGCATAAAGATTTTTATACAATCAGGAAACTACATGTCCAATTTAATGTTTTTAGGTTCAATATTATAGAAAATTCGAAAAGTATTAGTAAAAGAACAAAAAAGTACCAGAGTAGGCTTTTTCAATTTTCGTTCAATTGGGATACTGCGTGTTTAATTTTATGTTTGTATATTCAATATTTTAGAAAGCTCTAAAAGTACCAATACCAGTGAAGTACGAAAAAGTACCAAAGGACCTATTTTATTTAATTTCATGTTCCTAAATTCAATATTATAGAAAATTCAAAAATATTCCAGTTTAAATTTTCATTCACTCAAGTCCCTGATTGCTTTTATAGATTCTAATTAACTCCGGACTCCACATGCTTAATTTCATGTTTCTAGGATCAATATTATAAAAAAAACACAAAAAGTACCTTTTGAAGAACGAAAAAGTACCAAAAAGTGCCCTTTTATAGGTTCTCACTTAAAAATAGGCTCTAAACGCTTAATTTCATGTTTCTAGGTTCAATATTATTGAAAATTCAAAATGCACCTTTTAAAGAACGAAAAGTCCCCTTTTATTTATTATTTTATAGATTCTCATTTACTCCGGGCTCTACATGCTTAATTTCATGTTTCTAGGTTAAATTTTATAGAAAACTCAAAAAGTACCTTTTGTAGAACGAAACAGTACCAAAAAGTCTCCTTTTATAGATTCTCATTTACTCCGGGCTCTACATGCTTAATTTCATGTTTCTAGGTTCAATATTATACAAAAATCCAAAAAGTACCTTTTGAAGAACGAAAAAGTACCAAAAGTCCCCTTTTATAGGTTCTCACTTAATCCATCCTCTACATACTTAATTTCATGTTTCTAGGTTCAATATTATAGGAAATTCAAAAAGTACCTTTTGAAGAACGAAAAAGTACCAAAAAAGTCCCCTTTTATAGATTCCCATATACTCCGGGCTCTACAGCTTAATTTCATTTTTCTAGGTTAAATTTTATAGAAAACTCAAAAAGTACCTTTTGTAGAACGAAAAAGTACCAAAAGGTCCGCTTTTATAGATTCTCATTTACTATGTGCTCTACATGCTTAATTTCATGTTTCTAGGTTCAATATTATAGAAAATTCAAAAAGTATCAGTCGAAGTACGAAAAAGTACCAAAAAGTCCCCTTTTTTTAGATTCTCATTTACTCCGGGCTCTACATGCTTAATTTCATGCTTCTAGGTTTAATTTTAAAGAAAACTCAAAAAAATACCTGTGTAGAACGAAAAAGTACTGAAAAGTCTCTTTATTATTAATTTCATGTTTCGATTTCAATATCAAAGAAAACTCAAAAACTACCAGATGGAGAAAGAAAAAGTACCAAAAAATATCACTTGGTACCGGGTTTCCAAATAACACCTCATTAGCATATTTAGTGTTTCTAAATCTAAAAATTTTATCTAAATTGGATCATTGTGTTTGAATAAAATCAAATTTCCAGTTTTTACCCCTTTTGGTACTTTTTTTCTACCCATTAACGAAATAAAAATTCTATTCCAAAATGTTGCAACATCGTAGTGGGAGCCCGTTATTACGTATTTATATGTATAAGATAATAAACCAAAATCAATGTTTTATGAAAAAAGTACCAAAAATAGGTACAATAGGTACCCCTTAAACATCCGAATAACCAAAAAGTACTAAATTTATATTTTTATTTTTTCGTCAAGTTATGAAGGAGTCAAAAATATTGTTTGAATGTTCACTGGTTTTAAAGATACATGGGGTGCAAAAAAAAGTACCAAAATACAGTTTTTACCCGTTTATTCCCTAAAGAGGCCGAAATTGAAAAAAGTACCAGACACCTGTCCTCTTATTTTTTTAAAGGATCGACGATAAGCTTTAAACTATTTTTGTATCTTTTCTAGTTTAGGAGATATGAGGTTACCGAATTTATCCGTTTTTACCATTTTTTTACCCCCTAAACATTCGAATTTCCAAAAATCCCGTCTTCGTGGATCTATTTGGTGGGAGACCAACCCCCTGTCCAAATTTCTGCCCTTCAGCTTAACCGCTTAGGCTGTGCGATGATGAATCAGTCAGTCAGTAACGTTAGAATTTTATATACAGTGTCTCTCATAAGTATTCGAATTTAGGTATTCTATGGAAAGAAACCAAATTTAATAATATTTTTTGTGTGCAAAATAAATAATGAATAAAAACATTTGTTATATTATCTGGACAGTCCTTAGGTTTCATATCACAATTTTTATAACTTGAAAAATTTACATTTACTTAAATTAATTAAGCTTTTTTAAAGGAAGTCCATAAAATTACCTCACAAAAGTATTCGAATTTTTCCTGTATTTCACATTTCATCATATTATACGAATCATAAAATTAGAATCAAATGTTTTTTTGCTTAAAATTGTTTAAGGGGTTACTATCAACCGAAGGGATATATTTTCAATTTCCCCGACATTGTAGCGGAATACAACTCCAAAACATGCCTTAACAAAACGTCATCCTCTACTGTAGATTTAAGTTTTTACTACTTATAACTTTCACGCTTATGTTGCCCATTAAAATGACACTGTAAGTAAAAGATTTTAAGTTTATTTTTATCATCGTTAATAATATTTAACCAGATATCAATATTTTAGAGTTAGACCATAATGATATGGAAACATTCAGCCTGTAATCCATTGGTTATAAAAAGATGGATTCTACTATATTGAATGGCGTTTCTTCGAGGCATGTTTTGGAGTTGTATACTTCTACAATATACTAAAAACTTAAAATGCATAAAACCTGATATCTATAAGAATACATACCAGACAACTTTCCCCAAAATGTTTTACCCTAGCATTATAAAAATGGACTTAAGTTCTAAAAAGTTAAATTAGCTACAGAAGAATGATCAAATAAATATATATTGGAACTTTTAAATACAGATTCTTGTAACAAAAAATATTATTTTTAGATACCCCAAGGAGTCTATTAAGTCCCCATATCGAATTTTGGTTTTATCTCTGGAAAAAAGGAGAAAAAAATTACAAACATCGCCAAAAATCGACATTTTAATGATATTACATAAAAAGATGGCACTATCCCCAAAAATTGAAGTACAAATGGGTCAAAAATATATCCCTTCGGTTGATAGTAACCCCCTAAAAAAAACATTTATATATTATATAATATGATAAAACGTGAAATACAGGAAAAATTTGTGAGGTAATTTTATGGACTTCCTTTAAAAAATGCTTAAATAATTTAAGTAAATGTAAATTTTTGAAATTTTAAAAAGTGTGATATGAAACCTAAGGACTGTTTAGACAATATAACAAATTTATTTATTTATTTTGCACGAAAATAATTTAATAAATTTGGTTTCTTTTCATAGTATACCTAAATTCGAATACTTATGAGAGACACTGTATATAGATAAATGACATGACGAAGTATATCTAAGACAAATTTATTATGAAAACTAAATCACATTTTATTTTTGTAACAGGTAAAGGGTATTAAATGGTTGGCATCGCCCGACAATAATTTCTTACTGCTTTTTAACTAATTTTTACTTTTATCCTTTTTTTACTGAATGCAGCAAATCCCACTATAATGAATCTCACCTTAACGAAAATCTGATATAACGAACAGCCAAATGTTTAACATTAATTACTTTATATATTAAACGTTAAAGAAATTTTATACTCGATATAACGAATAAAAAGAAAAACTTCAAAAAAGCTCTTGATTTTATTTTGATATTGTTACTTGAATTGATTGAGCAATTATAATATACTGTAAAAGTTAAGTATTTTATCTATTTATATTTGGATCTAACAAATAAAATTACGTTAAGGTAATGGCAGTAAATTTCGTTGAAAGAAAACAATACATATGTATCTTTATAATGTCTATTTTAAAAGAAACAAGTAGGAGTGCTATATTCGGCTGTGCCGAATCTTATATACCCTTCACCATAGTGTATTTTAAACGTTTTATAAAATTACATTTTTTCCCCGGCTACAAGTGACTAATCTTTTTTAACCACTTAGCCATTCAAATTATCGGCACTGCTACCAACCACCTTAATCATACAAGTGGAATATGGGGATGAGGAGGAGACGAGATTCTTTATAGGAAGAGAGGGAATCGAGGATAGGAGGGATAACCTTTGGTCATTAAGGCTTTTGTGTTTGGTGTCTTCCAAATAAAATTTCCAACTAAAACATTAAGGGAAAACATGAAATCCATTTTCTGGCTAAACTAGAAAGCTAGGGCTAGATCTGTGATCAGTTGTATTTCCAGGCAAAACTCGATTATCAAGTGAAAACACAAAAACCCATTTTCTGGCAAAGCCCCAAAAGGATAAATATTTGTGTGTAAACATAAAAAGAGTCTGACTTATCTAGGCCGAAAGGATTAAATATCTGTGATTTTATGAACACACTAAATCAAGACTCGATCATTAAGTAAGAATATATTAAAGCCTATGGGCTTTAATATATTCTTACTTAATTCTGGCTAAAGGATCTATCTATTTAATCACTTGTATTTTCTACTCACCAAACTCAATACTTGAGTAAAACCAATCAGAGATAAAATAAAAACCCTTTTTATGGCTAAACTAGATAAGTTAGGACCAACAGAATGATATTTGTGTAAAAACAGAAAAGTTAATTTTTTGGCTTACTAGGACGATATGTCCAAAGGATGAAAACTGCGATCACTTTTATTCTTTTATTCGATTTTTATGTGAGAACACAATAGATAATGAATATATGTGTTCACTCCCCTTTGAGCTCTTTTGCAAAAATTTTCGGGAATAAAGTTAAAAAAATCAAATGTTTTTTTTTAATAATCCCCATTTTTAACATACTGACTGGTGTATGGTATCATATTGTTGGCTATGTCCGACTATACATTTATAATTGTTTTTAATTGGATTTTCTTTTGTAATTGGTTTATATGTAATCGCATTTTTAGATTCGATTAGGATGTCATTTGTAAGGTATGACTTGCATTTTTTTGCTGGGATACGTTGTCATAACTTACGTATCTATTATTAATTGGTACAAATATGGTTTCAGAACTTCTCTCAATAAAGTAAAAAAATATCTATCTTTTAAGTAATTACATTTTTTATTATATTAGCAACACTGTTTATGTTTTGTGGTTGACAAAAACCACAAGGTTCTGTTATATAAACAGCTGATATTTTTTTTTTTTAATTCGCCTGGTTTACGTAGCGGTTAAAGTTTGTTGTTTACATTTTAATATTTAAAAATTTCCGTTAAACGGAGAAAAACGTCGATAATATTTTGAATTATTCATGTAAAAAATCTAAAAATACAAATTTAAATTATAACATAATTGGTATGCATACAAAAATTTTGTTTAAGAAAAAATTATTTTACATATTCAAGATATATTAATTATAATAATTAATTGTAATTATAATTAATATACCCTGGTATTTATACAAAAATTTTATTTAAGAAAAATTTTTTTCTATTATGTAATAACATATTCAAGATATATTAATTATAACAATTAATATAATTAATTGTAATTATATTTAATATATCCTGTAACATATTAAACAATATTGTTTTATATTTTATATTAACACTAGCTATACTCATTGTGCATATATTAAATGTTCTTCCTTTCATAATTTCTTAATAATTATACCCTTCACTTTCGTGAGAAGGGTATATATAAGTTTGTCATTTCGTTTGTAATTTATATAATATAATTTTCCGACCCTATAAAGTATATATATTCTGGATCCTTATAGATAGCGGAGTCGATTAAGCCATGTCCGTCTTTCTGTTTTTAGAGGACCCCAGATATCGGCGAGATCCGATTCTTCAATATTTCTGTTAGACATGCTTTCGAGAAGATCGCTACTTAAAATCAGCAAAATCGGTCGGGAAATAACGGAAATATGAGCAAAAATCCGAGAAAATTTCATATTTTTTCATGCTTTGTTAATAAGCAACAACAACACTGTATATTAGAAAAGAATGTACACGTGTGTGTAGATGTATGTATATGGTTTTATTCAGCTGTGTATTTTGTTTTGTATGTTTGGATGGTGTTGGCGTCATTGAGTTGTGTATTTTGTTTTGGTTTTGTGAATTCTGTTCGTATATTTGGATGTAGGTTGGTTTTATTGCGTTGTTTATTTTGTTTTGCTTTTGGTGTAATAATAATGTAGTCGGGAAAAAATTTATAAAACTAATATGTTTAAAATACACTATGGTG
>NC_060949.1:8861372-8864452 GCF_022045245.1 Lucilia cuprina
TTAATATATATTTCTTGATTTTTGATCAATTACTTCACAATGAAATAATTCCCGATTTCAAATGTGAAATAATACTAATACGTGAAAAAGTTAATTAAATCCCCACATATCGTAGGTTTTACTTTCTAAAGAAAATTTTTAGGGAATAATTTAATTTTTGTTTTGGTAAGTGGTAATCAATAGTTTTTTTCAATAATTATCATCAGAGTTAATTCTAAACTGGTTAAAATGGGATAAAATCTAAAACTTTTAGTGGAACTCAGATTTTTAATTCCTCTAGCTTAGCATATTTATTTTCGTTGAGAAAAAATTTCAAAAGTTTAAAATGAATTTTGAATTTTCAGTCGTATATATATTTTACTAAATATTTTAACACAAATTTTAACTCATTAATCGTCCAAATAATCGATTAACTATTACTTGGATAATAAAATCTTATCATTTAAGCATTAGCTACGTGACTAGTGACAGGTGGATAGACATTCGTGGAAATTACTGTAAAACAGCTGGCAAAATAATAATTTCTATGTATTTGTGTTCCCATCAGCGGTCTGGCTATTTATTTATATGTGTATTCGATACATTACACTCAAATATTTTACTGTCTTTAACCCCCTGTCTTGTCAAATAAGCTTTTAAATTGTTTCCCTTTCCTCCGCAATGAGCATTGTAATTTCATTATAATCGCATTATTACAATATTCTTTCTATACTAACATACGTACCATTCTGTGTCACCTACAACTGACTCAACACCCACAGAAAATTAGCTTTTACTTTGATGTTTTTTTGTATTTCAGTTCGTTGTTCCTTTTATTAATATTTTCGTGCAGTGTTACCAAAGAGGGGAGAAGCAAGCAAATAGTGAAGGCAGGATGTTAATGTGACGATAACCAGTACAAATCAAATAACACGCAGGTATCTTATTACATCCACATGTTGTAATGATGAATGCTTCTTCTGCTGACGGAACTGCTACTGCTCAAACATTTACAAATGTTAAGATTTCAAATTAATGGGTGTGACAATGCAAAGAAAAGAGATGAATTGATGTTTTATTTATTCCATGTAGATTTTGAACAATAACATAATTATTAAACCTGCCACACACCCCACTATTTAGCTTTCTTTGTATTTTATTGTTGAAATTTTTAATTATGTCTAAATGCTCAGTCATTGATACGATTTATTAGTTGCATGCAGAGTCTTCATAGAATAATTTCAAAAAAAAATCGTAAACAAATGTTAGATACAGTGAATAGTAACAAACTAAACTTTATATGATAACAGTATTTGTTGGCAAAAACTTTCTATTAGATAACAATGTATTCTTCAATCCCTAGATGTTTTTATCAGCATTACATAAAAGTACATAATATCCATGAATAATTAAAAAAATAATTTACTACAGGGCGGAATTTTATCGGCATTACTATATAGGTAACAATTGTTTACATCCCAAATATCAATTTCTTTATTTTCAAAATAAATTATGAACTGTTTTAATTTACAAAAGTTAATAATATTTAAGAATAAATTTCTAAATCAAGTCTAGATGACTTGACTTCAAATATTTCCAATTTAATTTATATATTTCTTTTTTGTTAAAAATGTTTGAAATTTTCATTGGAAATATTTTTATTTCTTTATGATTTGTAGATTAAAATTGATAAAAATGTTCGCGAAATTGCCCGGATGTTACGAATAATAGATGTTTTACTACGCTTTCCTGTTAGAATTTGTTTTGCAACATTACAATTTCTGTTTTTTCATTGTACAAAATTCGCTAATAAAGGATTACTATCTACTGAATCTTTAAATTATTTAGTAGATAATGGAATTTTTCATAAATAACGTAGAAATAAAGTTCAAAAAATTTCCGCCATGTAGAAATTCATACATTTTATGAACTTTTAATTTTTTGAATGAAAAAAGGTTTGGGAAAAACCTTTATTACGAAATTCATTCCAGATATGGATTTTTTTTTGTTCTGTGTAACATTCCTTTCCCTGTTCATGGACAAGAAGTAGAGACCGACTGGAAACTAAAACTTTTTTCGCCTAGCTCAAAAAATGTTATTGTATTGTGGGTATACCTAATTCTTAATACTATCGGATATAGATTTTGCCCTTAACGCCAAATATTGTTATAAATTTAGAAATTGTAGAAGTAAAGGCGATATCATTTTTTCTAATTAATTATTATAAAAAAATAATTAAGAATTTAATAAAAAATGTTATTAAAATATTAAGGAAATATACAGTAATTTTACTGTTAAATAGTGAGTTTTTCTTAATAGGTTAATTGATGGATATTATTCGAGTTATTCGTTATTTTAAATTTAGCAATTTTCTTTTATTCGAGCGATAAATCGTCAAAAATTAATCGATTAACGATCGACGATTAATCGTCAGTTATTTGTGTTTAAAATTATCCGAATAAAAATTTATAATATTTTTTTAATTCGAATAGTAGATTGAATTTTGAGAATTATTCGACCGAATGACTCATAAACGTTTCGAATATATTAATATAATCTAAATAAAACTTGTCAAACACCTCCAAAATCATAAGAAGTAGCATTGCTAAATCTCAAACTATTTAAATTTTAAAAGTAGCAGCTGAGACCTTTTTAATGATATATATACATATGTACGATGTATGTTTTTACAAACTATTAGAGTGCCCAAAAAAAACAAAGTTTCGAATTTTGCCCGCCTCCGTCTAGAATTGTTCTAGAATTTTTTTGCTCAAATTTTGTTATATAATAGTAATTTTTTACTAAGTTTAAACAGAATCGTAATGTGCACAGAATAAAAATTTGGGAAAGAGATTAAGCAAAAAATTGGCTGAGAAATATAAAAGCTATTACAAATTCACAGGCCATTTAAAACTGTTTCAAATCTTCAATTTCATTTTTTTAAAACTAATTATGAAATTTTTAGAAGATCTCATGGGGGTTTACATAAGGAGTGAGATCTATCTATCTATCTATCTATCTATCTATCTATCTATCTATCTATCTATCTATCTATCTATCTATCTATCTATCTATCTATCTATCTATCTATCTATCTATCT
>NC_060949.1:8864552-8897601 GCF_022045245.1 Lucilia cuprina
GAAAAATTTACTTTTAGATTTTTTGCATAATATTGAACCTAGAAATGTGAAATTAAACATGTATTGCCCGGATTACGTGAGAACCTCAAAAGGTACGTTTTGAAATTTATAAAATATATAACCAAGGAACATAAAATTAAGTATGTATGGCCCGGATTAACCGAAATCCGATAAAAGGGCTATTTTTGGTTCTTCAAAAGGTGCTTTTTGAAATTTATATAATATTTAACCTAGAAACATGAAATTTAGCATATATGGCCCGGATTAAGTGAGATCCGATAAAAGGGGTATTTTTGGTACTTTTCGGTACTTTACTTTTTGAAATTTCTTTAATAATGAACATAGAAACATGAAATTAAACATGTATGGCCCGGATTAAGTAAGAATAGAAAACATTTTGGTACTTTTCGTTCTTCAAAAGGTACTTTTTGAAATTTCTATAATATTAAACCTATTAGCATGAAATTAAGTATGTAGAGCCCGGATTACGTGAGAACCCATAAAAGGGGAATTTTTGGTTCTCCATCGTTCTTCAAAAGGAATTTTTTGAATTTTCTATAATACTTAACCTAAAAACATGAAATTAAGTATGAATGGCCCGGATTAAATGAGAACCCATAATAGGGGAATTATTGGTACTTTATCTTCTTCAAAAGGTACTTTTTGACATTTCTATAATATTAAACCTAGAAACATGAAATTAAACGTGTATGGCCCGGATTAAGTGAGAACCCATAAAGGGGACTTCTTGGTACTTTTTTGTTCTTCTTCAAATGAGAATCCATAATAGTTGAATTTTTGGTACTTTATCTTCTTCAAAAGGTACTTTTTGATATTTCTATAATATTAAACCTAGAAACATGAAATTAAACGTGTATGGCCCTGATTAAGTGAGAACCCATAAAAGGGAACTTCTTGGTACTTTTTTGTTCTTCAAGAGTTACTTTTTTTAATTTCTATAATATTAAATATAGAAACATGAAATTAAACACGTATGGTCCGGATTAAGTTAGAACCCATAATAGGGGACTTTTTGGTACTTTTGCATTCTTCAAAAGGTACTTTTGAAATTTCTATAATACTGAACCCAGAAACATGAAATTAAACATGTATGCCCCGGATTAAGTGAGAACCCATAATAGGGGTCTTTTTGGTACTTTTTCGTTCTTCAAAAGGTTTTTTTTTTTAATTTTCTATAATATTGATCTTGAAACATGTAATTAAATATGTCAGACTCCGATTATGTGAGAACTTATAAAAGGGTACTTTTTGGTACTTTTTTTCCTTAAAGGGTACTTTTTTAAATTTCTATAACATTGAACCTAGAAACATGAAATCAAGTATGTAGAGTCCAGATTAAATGAGTACCTATAAAAGTGGACCTTTTGGTACTTTTCATTCTTCAAAAGGTACTTTTTGACAGTTCTATAATACTGAACCTAAAAACGTAAAATTAAGCATGTATGGCCTGGATTAAGTAAGAACCCATAATAGGAAACTTTTTGGTACTTTTCGTTCATAAAAAGGTAGTTTTTATAATATTTAATTTTTATAATATTTAACCTAGAAACATGAAATTATGTATGCAGAGCCCGGATTAGGTGAGAGCCCATAAAAAGGGACTTTTTTTTATTAATATTGAATCCAGAAGCATAAAAATAAGTATGTCCCGGATTAAGTGAGACTCTGAATTTTCGAAAATATCGGTAGTACAACATTATGAAATAGAGAGGTTACCACAATTTTACAATATCTGTAAAACGGCTCGCTAGCAAGGTATCGGGTTATAAGCTAGTATATATATAAAATTCTAACATTACTGACTGACTGATTCATCATCCCACAGCCTAAACGGTTGAAGCTAAAGAGCTGAAGTTTGGACAGAAGATTGGTCTCACACTGAATAGATCCACTAAGACGGGATTTTTTGATAATCGAGTTTTTAAAAATAAGAAAATAACGTTTGTAAAAAATCTTGCAGTTGTAACAGATTTAAGATTTTTAAATTTTGGGGATTCTTTATTTTAGACATAAAAAAACTTATTTCTACATATATTTGATCAATTAATAAAAAAGGATTAATATGAATTAGCTGCTGGAGGGTATTTACTTTACTTGGAAAATTAAAATTTATAAACCAATATTTGTTTTTATATCTTTCTGAAATGCTTATTCTGTACATAAAGTTCAAAATTTTAGCAAAAATTTAAAAATCGATATTTTCCCCTTGTAAATGCACATGAAAACGTTATTCTATCAGCATAATTTTTAGCATGACATAGTATTATTTCTGCAAAAAAAAAAATAAAAATCAAAAAATAATTTCTATATCTGCCCAATAATTAAAAATCTAAAATTTAAAAAGCAAAATGGTATGTTTGAATTTGTTGTCTCATATTTTTTATTATATTTAATTTTTTTCTTTAAAAAAATTGCAAATCGAAGATCTAATATTACCCTGTTTGATTATTTACATTGCGTGTTGTATGTGTATTCGTTATAAATTTGTTTTGTAATTCTAATTTATTTTCTAAGACAAATATTAAACCGCTTAACTCGACTGATTATTAATAAATATATTTACAACCAAATAATGCAGAAAATTAATCCGTTTATAAGATGATTGTAAATGAAAATAAAAATTCAAAAGAAGCCATAGTAAAAATTAATAAATTGTAGGAAAGTACCCAGTAGCGTAATGGTCTCAACATCTCAGACACATACACCACAACAATACCAACATCATCATCACGAAAAAAAGTTACCACCCACTAATAAAGGAAATAATAAAAATAAAAACATCAATATGTTTTCCATTGTACTAACACTAATACATCTGCTACAAATATATTTATATGTATATACACAAGCTGATTGAAATAATGAGTCCACCCATCCGCACAACATCTACATAAATATTATTACCCTTATAAAGCCACACACATAATAAAAATATATATGTTATTACATAAGTTCTGTTCGCGTACTCAATAATTTGTAACAATTGTTACTGGATTCATGGATATTTTTATTATTCGATTTTGGCTGTGTCGAATTTCAGTGCTATAGTCGTATTTTGAGCTACCTTATATGGGGGGTTTGATATAAGGTAGCTCGATCAGTAGATAGATCGTAAGAAACTTTCTTATATCGAATTTTATCGCAAAGGTCATATTTTTAAACAAGCAATGGACCGGTCCTCATAAAATTTTGTAGAGAGTAGTTGGCTAATATAAGACTTATTTATGTCGAAGTTCTATGGTATATTCGCATTTTTAAAACAGTTATGACTGTTAAAGCTGTATTTCGGGGGAGCCACTTGTATGGAGGGCAATACAGAAAGCATTCCACTTTTAAGAATGCAAAATAAACTTTCTTATAAATTGGAAAAAGTAGTAAAAGACTTATTTCAATTATAATAGATCTATTGAATTAGTATTCGTTTTACAGAAATTTAATGCAATTCTTTGTTCAATATTATAATAAAATGTGGGTAAAAAGTAACATTAAAATTTTATTCGAATATTTATTGGAAATTTTTTATTCGTTCGAACATTTTTTATCCGTTCGAAGAAAACAAAAATTTCTCCTCGATTAATCGAAAATATTTTATTCGATTGACAACCATAAGATCTACCAATGATTTTTGAAAATTTTTACATTTATGCGTAAAAAAGGGAAAAACGGGTAAAACAAGTTTCCTAAATTACATTACATAATATTAGCGATACAAAAAAATGTTGGTCCTGTACTTTTTTGAAATTCGTACCTTCAATTGGTGAAAATGTGTGATAAAGATGATTTTGGTACTTTTTGTTTGGCTCTTTACAACTTCTTAACTAAAAAACTAGTAAGAAATAATAGTAGCTCGAGGCCGACCATATAATACCCTACATCTGTTACAAAAAGTAAAATGTGATTAAGTTTTTATAATAAAAAATTTAATTAAATTGAATACGAAACAGTTGTTTTTAAATGTATGTCCAATGTACGTACAAATTTATTAATATATTGTTATACCCTACCACACTTTAGTGGGGAGGTTTATTGAGTTTGTGCTGACTTTTGTAACGCACAATAATATTGGCCCTATAACCACCTTAAACAATACCAATCAGAATCATTTTCAGAATCGATTTAGCTATGTCCGTCCGTCCATATAAACTTTGTAATTAAACAACAGGTCGCAATTTTGAAGATAATTCAATGAATGATATTCTTTTGTCTCAGGTCCTAGTGAAAATGGTTAATATCGGTCCATTACTTCACCTAGCCCCCATACAACTGAACCCCGGAATAGGGCTTTTCAGTTCATAATTATGTTTATGTTTATTATACTCGTGTGTCGACAAAAAGCTGCAAAAGCAAACTCTATACTAGCCTTTATGACCCTCATGAACTCTATAATAAAAGGGCCTCATTTGGCCATAGCCTCTATAAAAAACCTCCTTCCAAATTTAAATTAAATGTCCACAGTTTTATTCAAGAATAAATGGCTCAAGTATATTTGAAGCAAGGTACAATTCAACTTAAAAGTTTTATTATGAAAACTAATTCACATTTTACTTTTGTATGTAAAATTAGACTGGAAGGGACAAAAAAATAGACCAAATGGAGATAATCGGATAAAATTAGTACTTTTGTGCTTTAAGGCCGATTTTTTTCTATTCTTAATCCAAAATATTATAAACATTGATATTGAGAGTCTCACACATCCTAATATCATAATATATATTATAAATATCTTTGTAAGTCTGTTCGTTTGTTTGTTCGTCAATCACGCCTAAAATGATGGACGAATTTTTTTAAATTTGGAACAAAGATAGATCTATATTTGGAGAGTGTTATAGGCTATATTTTTTCAGAACTTGGACTAGGAGG
This sequence comes from Lucilia cuprina, assembly GCF_022045245.1. Taxonomy (NCBI): domain Eukaryota; kingdom Metazoa; phylum Arthropoda; class Insecta; order Diptera; family Calliphoridae; genus Lucilia; species Lucilia cuprina. The sequence continues at coordinate 8,869,434 of NC_060949.1, forward strand.
GGCAAGAAAAAAGGGTAAAATGAGTACTATTGATAGTAAATGCTGATTTTGACTATCATTAAGCAATAGCATTTTCGATTAAACTACTTAATTTGTTAGAAATATATATTAGCAAAGTGCCGTTACGAAAATTGGACCGGAAGGGGACAAAAAATAGACAAAATGGCGAAAATCCGACAAAATTAGTACTTTTTTGCTTTAAGGACAATTTTTTTCTATTCTTAATCCAAAATATTATAAACTTTGATATTGAGAGTCTCACATATATGTATATACATATATTTAGAACCCCCAGTCTTAGGGAAAAAACTGGTAAGAAGAGGAAATCTGTATTTGCTGCGTAAAGGGACTTAATTAATGCATATTTTGAGACAATTCAAACTGCTTCAATTAATAAATAAAACAAATAAATAAACGTAAAAATTTATAGTTGGGCATGGCCGACTATATGATGCCCTACAACAACTTTTTTAATAACAAAGCATTTAAATTAATTTTAATCTTAATTCAGAAATATTTTAACAATTTATTGACAAAAAAAGAATTTTCTAAAACAGGGTTATATGAGGACCTATCCTTATAAACTCTGACGGGAGAATACTTAAGTATAATGTTATGAAACCACTTAAAACCCCGGGCAACGCCGGGCAAAAAATCTAGTTTTATATATAAAAACTACAAGCGTTGCACGGTATTTTTAGTGGTTTCATACGTTATATTTAAGTATTGTCCCATTTCCCTTTCTTCTACACTTTTCAAGAAATGCTCCTTATGAAGAAATTCCTTATAACTTTTTGCCCTTTTTCCCCAAATTGTGCAGATGAATATTAAAGTTCTTCATGCTAAATTTTTCCAAACTAGTTTTGTATACTTTATTCATATGAGAGGTGCAAATGTTCATGTTGATCTCAAAGTTTTCCTGCAAAATTGAAGAAGTTAGCCCTATTAGTTGCCCAGATAAGCGAACTTTTGTATTAAATTCATATGGGAAGTGCCAAGCCCCCCTCTGCTAGCACAACTCCCCTTATTCCTCAAGGAATCATATTGATTATTATACCCTCCACCACCATCAGTTGTGATAGAGGGTATATATAAGTTTGTTATTCCGTGTGTAACACCAAGAAATATTCATCCGAGACCCAACAAAGTATATATATTCAGGGTCCTTATGAAATTCTAATTCGATTTAGTTATGTCCGTCCGTCTGTCTATGTAAAACACGCTCACGTTAAAACAAAGCAATAGAAATTAACGAAATTCAGCCCAAATATTCATTATTATCCGGTACAGTTTGGTATTGAAAATGAGTCAAATAGAATTACATCGGGAAAAGTTATGAATCAAAATTTAAAACAACTCCGAAAAAATAAGCATTTTGTATACAGTCTTATGTAATTTTCACATTCGTTTCTACACAAGTTGATTATTGCAGAAAATTGCCAGAATCGGTGCATAATTTCATATACCCACCATTCAAAAGTACATATTCCTGGAAAAAGTTTTTTTTAAAAACTTCCGTCAGAATGTTGATATCTTTACAAAATTTTACAAACTAAAATCCAATGTCAATAGAATTCATTGAGAGAAAAATATTCTGGATCGGTCCATAATTGGACAAAGCACCCATACAAGGTCCCCTCCCGAAAGTCACTTAAACGCGCATAACTCATTTAATTAAGATATGCATATAATTATAATTACAGAATTATTACAATAAAATTTTTTTCCGATCGGTCCATAACTGGTCGTAGCTCCCATATAAGGACCCTTCCCGAAAATCACTTAAACGCGCAAAACTCATTACTAAATTAAGATATCCATATAAAATTTGGAATGAGTATTGCTCATATGAACCGAAATATTAATAAGAATTTTTATCAGATCGGTCCTTAATTGGTCATAGCTCCCATACAAGGACCCTTCCCGAAAATCACTTAAACGCATATAACTCATTACTATATTAATATATCCATATAAAATTTGGTACAAGTATTGCTCATATGCAGAAATACCACTATGAAAGTTTTTTCTGATCGGTCTATAATTGATCATATCTCCCATACAAAGTCTCCTCCCGAAAATCACTTAAATGCACATTACTCATTATCAAATAATGCTATTGATACAAAATTTGGCAACATACATACATGCACATTATTAAATATAGTTAAATCATATCTTAGGGCGCTATAAAAATATAAAAGAAAATGTGGTTTGTAATGTTCGATAAATCTTTTAATTGTAACAGATTTAAGCTGTTTAAATCTTGGGGTTTTTCTATTTAAGACATGAGAAAACTTATTTCTACAAATATTTGATCAACTGAAAAAGTATTAATATAAAAGTAGCTGGTGGAGGGTATTTAAGATTCGGTTCAGCCGAATATAGTACTCTAACTTGTATACTGATTAAATATTTTCCTATAGCCATTTGAAACAGTTTTATGATTCCAAGACTATATAGCTATGTCCGTCCGTCTGTCTGTTATTGGCACGATAGCGTCCTCAAAAATAGAGATAGGGAGATGAAATTTTCCCAAAATATTATTGATCAGAAATGTTTGGTATTGAAAATGGGCAAAATCGATCAACGATTTCACATAGCCCCTATACAAATTTACCCCCGGAATAAAGGGTAAAAAGCTTCAAACATTCACAAAGCTTCACAAATTCGTTGCTTATGAAGCAAATGCCACAAAATTTTGCACAAGTCAGTTTTTTGACTTTCGAAATTAAATTCTAAATTATGGCGGACATAGGACTATAATTGGACCTACCCCCCCCCCCCCCCCCCCCCCCCCCCCCCCCCCCCCCCCCCAAATAATGTCCCATTTAGAAAATGACTATAATGCTGATTAGTGACTTAAAAATATGAATATTGCGATGAAATTTGACATCCATAAGTTTAATGCAAGCAAATATCTCTCCACCAAATTTTATGTGGATCGGTTCATAATTGACCCTACACCCCATATAACGTTCCCTTCAGAAAATGACTTTAACGTTCATTACTCGCTTAAAAATACAAGTATAGCGAAGCAATTTGATATAAGTAGAAGTGTCTTACTAGCCAAAACCTCTCTATGAAATTTTATGCGGATCGGCCCATAATTGACCCTACCCCCATATAAGGTCCCCTTCAGAAAATGACTTTAACGCTCATTACTGGCTTAAACAAACGAGTATAGCGATACAATTTTATATAAGTAAATGTCTATGAAATTTTATGTGGATCGGTTCATAATTGACCCCATATAAGGCCCCTTCAGACAATGACTTTAAAACTCGAGATAAACCAGTTTTGTGTAAGTTAAATCTCTGTTCAAAACTCTGTGGGGATCGGTCCATAATTGCTCCTACCCCCTATTTAAGGTCCCCACCAGAAAATTACTTTATCGCTCATTAATGACCTAAAAATGCTAGTACAGCGATGACACTGATATAAGTAATCTATAGGAACCGAAAACTCACTACCAATTTTTATAAGGATCAGTCCATAATAACACCAACCTATTAAAAAATTACCGTTCGTGTAGTGGGACGCCAGTATATGTTGGGGAATTGTCAGGTCAGTATTCAATGGTTGCCTGTCATCCCGTAGATCGATCTTTATGATCATGGGAATGGAACTGATGCTAAAATTGGTGAAAGATCGGGAAAGTAGGTCCCCTCCATAAAAATACTTCAACGCTCATTACTGCCTTAAAAATACGAGTATAGCGATGAAATTTTACAGAAGTAAGTTTTTCACAAACCAAAATCTCTTTACCAAATTTTATGTGGAACAGGCCTTAATTGACCCTACCCCCAACATAAGGTCCCTATCAGAAACATACCTTAAGGCCCGTTACTGGCTTAAAAATACGAATATAGTAATAAAATTCGACTTAATTAAGTTCATTGCTAGTCAAAAACTCTTAACTTAATTTTATTTGGATCGCGCCTTAATTGACCTACTCCCATATAATGTCCCCATCAAAAAATTAATTACTGGGCTAAAAAAAACGTGTAAAGCGATGAAATTCGATATAAACATGACCTGTAGGAACAAGATCGTTCTACAAAAATTTCACGGAGATCGGTCTAAAACAAATAAGGAACTGAAATCTTCCTACAGACTTTTATGAGAATTGGTCCATATATGTATGTATAAATAACCCTACTCCCTATAAAAATTAGCACTGTCAAAGGTCCATTAATGGACCTCCTAATTTCGGAAGTCAAAATAACTGACTTGTGCAAAATTTTGTGGCATTTGCTTTATAAACAACGAATTTGTGAATGTCTGAAGCTTTTTACCCATTATTCCCGGGGGTACATTTGTATGGGGGCTATGTGAAATCGTTGACCGATTCTGACCCATTTTCAATACCAAACATTTCTGATCAATAAAGAATATTTTGGGAAAATTTCATCTTCATAAAAATAGAGATATTTTTATGGACGCTATCGTGCCAACAACAGACAGACGGACGGACATCGCTAGATCGTCTTAGAATCTTACGAGGTCCCAGAATATATATACTAGAGTATTCATACGATTAATCGTCGTTCGGTTAATCGAATAATTTTTGACGATTAATCGTTCGAATAAATGAAAATTGTCAAATTTCAAATAACGAATAAACCGAATAATTTTATCAATTAACCGATTAAGAAAAACTCACTATTTAGCAGTAAGATTACTATGTATTTTCTACAAAGTTTAATATTTTTATAATAAATTTTCTTCTTTTCTTAATCAATAACGAAAATTATTTGATAATTTTTGAAAAGAAATCATGGAAATAATTATATCGCTTTTATTTTTCAACCAGTTATAGTTGAACTAGTGTTCAATGGAACGTATGAATTCTATAACTCTTTGAAAATTTTAAAAACAGTAATGACTTTTATATAGAAAAGCATTTCACATAAACAGGAATAATTTCTAGTATTTGATAAAAACCTAAAAGAAGTGAAAATATTTTTTTTGTTTATAAACCGTGCAAAAGTTATTTTCAAACATGAAAAAATCCATGCGTATTTGAGGCGATTCTTATAAAATTTGTAGGATGTATTTATGCTGAATTTCACTATGGCACTAGTCTTTTTAAGCGAATTATGGACATTAAAGTCATTTGAAGGGGGGGCTTCTGTCAAAAGAGGCCCGAAATTAAACTGGGTCTTCAAGGCTAGAATAAAACTTGGTTGTGCCGCTTTTTGTCGATATACGAGTATATTAAACATAATTGTGAGCTACTCGTGGCAAAATCCAATATTGCCAATATGGCGAGATGATAGTTCTCTTATTTGGGAAAGAGGACATAATATATAACTGCAAATAATATTGCAAATAGCTTGGCAAAAGCTGGAACTATTATGGCTATACTTGATATAGACCAGTTTTGTAGTGTTTCCCGAGCGGCCATTAAATCTCGGATCCCGGGATTTTTAAAAATCAGTCCCGATTGGCATCCCTAATACATACATATGTGGATATTATAAATATGTTAGCGAGTTGCTCGTAAAAACATTTTATATTTGTCTGTAAGCTGCAATATGCAATAGCTTGTATTGGTAAATATTTTTAGCAAAAATACTAAAAATATTTTGAACAGAACCATATTTTAAATATGCATTCTTTTAAATATGAGGTAAATACATATTTATCGCAAAGTCAAAAATATAAATATAAAAGCATTTACTAATATTTAAACTCTGCATTAATTAATAAAAATATAATTGTTTTAAATTTTTCTAGGATTTTATCTACAAATTTTTTAATGTTAAAATGATTCTTTCTGCATTTTATTTAAAATAAAACATAATTAGTTTTCGTTATCAACCTAAAAAACATTTATCTGAGAAAAAAAATGTTAGAAATCATCTTAATGTTGGCTTAAAGAAGGGTCAAGCCTACAATAAAATTCTTATATTTGTCAGTGGTTTATTGAAGGTATTTTAAGCTTTTGTCTAAAATTGGTTAATAAACCTAAAATAATCCGTTAATTTTCAGATGAATGTCGCAGTTCTTCAAGTTAAATTTAGAGATAATAGTCCTAATAGTTTTTAAGATAAACTTTTAATTTAATTAATAATAATAAATTTTTAATTTAATTCTCATAGAATCTTTGTTGTTCTACCCAACGTTTCATTATTCCAAGAGGCCTTATGGGATTCTCTCATCCATATTTTTATACCCTTCATATAAGTTTGTCATTCCGTTTGTAATTTCTATAATATAATTTTCCGACCCTATAAAGTATATATATTCTGGATCCTTATAGATAGCGGAGTCCATGTCCGTCTGTCTGTTGAAATCAGTTTTTAGAGGACCCCAGATATCGGCGAGATCCGAATCTTCCATAATTCTATTAGACATGCTTTCGAGAAGATCGTTATTTAAAATTAGAAAAATCGGTCGGTAAATAACGGAGATATGAGCAAAAATCCGAGACAACCTCTGAAAAGTTCATCAAAAAATTGTTATAAAAGCAACAACAACACTGAATATAGAAAAAGATGTACACGTGTGTGTGTAGATGTATTTGGTTTTATTCAGCTGTATTTTTTTGTATGTTTGGAATCCAAACATACAAAAAATACACAGCAAAAAAATATGATTTGCATTTTTTGTTAAAATAAAATAATTTTCCCTTTTGTTTTGCAAATATATTTTTAATGAATAGAAAAAAGTATTTAAAACGTTTTCAATTATATGACAGTAGATTGTGAGTTATTGTACAATAATTTTTATGCGAATAATGTATGTTTGAAATTTAAAACTAACACAGATTTTTTCCAAGTGCTTTTTAAAACAATTTTTTTACGATAAACAAAAACAAAATCTACCACCCAATTTTTTCATGTTTGCCCAGACGTCTGTTTTCATGTTTGTCGGTGATTGGTGGTGAGCGGGGAAGAGGAGAATGGGGGGTAAGAAAACAAACATGATTTGGGATTTTCAAAAACACAGGTATTTACCCGTCCGGCGGCTACTTCATTATGTGCCAAATATTAAAAATTACTCCGCCGGAGTAGAATTATCCATCGCAACAAATATTCATTCATTCGTAATATAACATTTTGATGAATATGTAATTTTTTATGTTTATTTTTCACAAAAAATTAAGTTTTACTTAACTTCAGTCACTTAAATTTTGCAAATTAATCTGCCGGAATAGAATTTTTCGTTTGAAACAAACATTATTCAATTCAAAATATATTTTCCTCGCAAATTTTAATACCTTTATATTTATTTTTTAATATAATATAAACTTTTTAAAACAATTTTCCATCAAATAAATTTGCCGTACCTATGGTTTTTGACATCTTCGTAAACCAAATGCAAAAACAAAATACATGTAAAATGTTGTTGTTCGAGAACTGCCACCTTATAGTATATTCGCCTTGGTAAGCACTGATGTGAGAGTTTGTTATTGTTTACATTTTTATATATAAAAATTTCCGTTGAACACAGAAAAACTTCGTTAGTATTTTGAATACCAAGCATTTTGTAAACGAATATTTATTCCACTTTATTGGGGAATGTATAAAAAAAATATTGGTCCTATATTAAATTATACCAATCGGCTTAGAATCGTCGATTTAGCTATGTCCGTCCGCCTGGCCGGCTGGATAGCTGTCCATGTAAACCTTGTGCATAGCTAGTTTTTTATATATGTAATATAAAAATTTTACAAAATATTTGCATTAAATCCAGGATCGGCAGAAATATACTACTACATTTTACAATTGTATAAATGAAAGAGCGAAAAAACAAGAAATGAGAAATCATTGTACTCTCACCTCTACAAAAATACATGTATGGAAAACTGAAATTTAGAGATAATATTTAATTTTTAAATAAATATATACATAAGAAGGAAAAAAATTATTCTACAGGCCGTCCCCCCTAGAATTGTTCTATGGGTTATAAAAATAAGTCGTGCAAAAAATTAGGTCAATAGGATTACGTTAACTGGTGCCGCAACGGCTCTGAAGTTTGAAGATGCGTTTACAAGGGGAAAATATGCAATTTTTTCAGTTTTCACAAAAGTTTTGTCATTAAACAATTTGTTTTGCATTTTATTGTCAAAGAGTCGTAATGTACACAGTATTAGAAAAAATAAAAAACGCCAGGCCATTGGCGTCATGAAATAACTCCCCACGAAATAACTTCCCAAAAGAGAAATGAAATAAGTCCTCAAATTTTGGGGACTTGTTTCATTGTGAAATAATTCTCCAATTTAAAAATGAAAAAAAGCCCCAATGAAATAACTTCCTAAATTAAAATGAAATAACACCCCATTTTTTGGGATTTATTTAATATGAAACAAATCCGTTCAGTGAACACTCTTGATACAGGGAGAGTGTATTCTTAGCGAAGCCGGTGTCCAATGTACCACAGAGTATAAAACCCTTGCTCCCGGCCGAAGGCCGGCTATCAGACAAATATTATTTTATTTCGTGTGATAAAAGTAATATAATGAAATAACTCCCCAAAAATATTTTTAGAAATTTATTTCAGTTTTGAATTTTAAGGAATTATTTCATAATGAAATAACTCCTCATTTCAAATGTGAAATAATGCCCCGAAAAAACGAATTAAATCCCCAAATTTTGTTGTTTTTGTTTTCTGAACAAATTTTTAGAAAGTTATTTAATTTTTGTTTTGGGATATTATTTCGTGGGGAGTTATTTCATGACGCCCTGGCCATTATCGTGTCTCAGAGCACTTGAATTCGAAATGTGATAAAAAAATAAACATATTTTTGAAAATATTCTAATAAAACAATTGTATTACTTAAAATACATTTATTAGTCCACATATTTCTAAATAAAAATCAAGAGTTTCATGCAATGTGGACGTCATTAACCCATAAACTTTAAAGGTCAAAGGTCAAATTTTGTAATATTTACAATTATTGATGGAAACTAGTCGAAATTGTTACTATTTTTAGATAGATTACCATACAACTTAAGAAATTTATTTATTAACAACCGATATTTACAATAATAGTGAAAAAATAAATTAACCCTTAAACGGCCTTGGGGTCAAAATAACCCCGATGTTTTAAAAACATGCCAATTTGGACATATTTCAATAAAACCCGTTTGCCAGCATTGAATCTGAGGTCGAAGTCGATCGGCTTCGAGTCGGAGCTTAGCCGACGCCGAACTATATTTAGTTGCTTGAGCCGCCGCCGAAACATTCGGCTTAAATCGACTCAAATTTTTTTTATGTTTTTATTAACTAGATTGTAAGATCAATTATGTTTAAAATACACAATATGGTGAAGGGTATATAAGATTCGGCACAGCCGAATATAACACTCTTACTTGTTAGATGTCTGTTGGTTTAGATGCCTTGTGTATTTTGTGTTTTATTTCATTTTGCTTTTGATGTAATTATAATGTAGTCGGGAAAAAATTTAAAATTTATAAAAGATGTTTAAAATACACTATGGTGAAGGGTATATAAGATTCGGCAGAGCCGAATATAGCACTCTTACTTGTTAACGGTCGTTTCAAAATTAAAATTTTTTTTTTTGATACTTTGTTAAACAAATTTCAATATTTTTGGGAGAACTCATAGGGATTTATGGACAACAGATTAGGGAATAAAACAGTAAAAAAATTAGGTCAATACCTCTTATAGTTTGCCTGTACCTGTAATTTGAATTCAGCGGATTTCGAGAAAAACCCATTTTTATGTAATATTTTGCAAAATTAGCCTTTTTATTATATTGTTGTGTATTTCAAATGGTACCTTTTGTAAATTTATTAGTCCACATATTTCTAAATAAAAATTAAGAGTTTCATGCAATTTGGACGCCATTAAACCATAAACTTTAAAGGTCAAATTTTGTAATATTTGCCATTTTTGATGGAAACTAGTCGAAATTGTTTCTATTTTAGGTAGATTATCATAAAACTTAAGAAATCTATTTATTAACAACCGATATTTACAAAAAAATTAACCCTTAAACGGCCTTGGGGTCAAAATGACCCCGATGTTTTAAAAACTAATCTTTCGACATTCATACCCCTCCACCCCTCAAAAAAAAAAATGACGCGAAAAATTTGAATACCGTAAAGTAATTTTACATAAGATAATTTTGATTTAAAATCTCCTTAATCCATGAAATTTTTAATAAATAAGGAACTATGTATAAACCAGAAACGTAACAAACAGAAATAATAAACCAAATTTGAATGAATTAAAATTTTTTATACGAGTAATCAACATTTTGTGGCTAAAAACACTCTGACATATCCTATTTTAGAACAATTAATCCAAGGTAATATTATATGTAGATTATGTTGACGGGTTGATTGTGTATGCGTTTGGCTTTTGACCACTATATTTAATTTTTGTTAGGGTAATGAAGTACCAATGGTTTTCTAATACATACATAAGTGTATAAATAAGTGAATACAACCCAATATTTTCTACACATTTGTGTTATCAATTTTTAAAAATCTTAAGAGAATTGAAGGTGTCAAGTGCTTATTTTTTTAATCTTAAACAAATATCTCTTCGTCTTCTACAGGTATTCAAACATGAAAGATTGTTTATATGTATTTATGTACATCTGTCTGGACACAGATTAACACTTAGGATGTCAGTGGGATTACAACAAAATAATAGCTTAAATGACTAGCTAAAATACTGCATATAGAACACCACAGGCTAAAATTACGATTTGCATTCTAGAATGTAATTTAACTATGCAAATTTATTTATTTCGTGTCTTAGTTTTTTTCAATACCAGTTGATTTTGATAAATACCGGACGCCAAATTCATTCAAAATGTCAATTCGAAAATTATCATCATTTCCCATTTTAACTTCATCTCGATCTTCGCAATTGGGAAGCTGGTACTAGCTATACCTAGTGTGCTTCGCTACCCTTAAAAGTGTATGTAATAACGACCCTTCACAATTTTTCATATTTACATTTTTACCCACTTCTTAATTCGAAAAACCGTGGCTCAGAATTAATTGACCAAAATGCAAATATTTTATTAACAATGATTATATAATTTATACTAGCTAATACCCGGTGTGCTTCGCTACCCCAACCAAAATAAATACATAATAACCAAAAAAATATTTATTTAGTTACTAAATTATAAATATTTTCTTAAAAGTTTATTTATTTCTTTTCATGATAATATATTTCATTTAAATTCTAAAATAATAGATTAATGATCTATTTATTTCTTACTTGCAAAAATTTAATATATACTTTTATTCTTAAAAAATAAATCATATTCTTATGCGTTGCGATATACAATATTTTTGTTTTACACACTTAATAATAAAAGAAATTTTTTATTTAATTCATATATGTATGTGGTGTCAAACCGCTTTCTAAATGTTCACATGAATGTCGAAGTTAATCATATAGAATTTGAAGATTCTAGCTCTAATAGATTCTCAGATAAACGAATTTTTCTATTTTATTTATATGGGGGCTCCAAGCCCCAAAATATTTTCATTGATGTTAAAATTATTTGTGCAAAATTTTAAGATTCTTACTGTAACAGTTTCCAAGATAACGAATTTTTGTATTTAATTTATATGGGAGGTGACACGCCGCATAAAGCTAGTCAGCCCACTCTTTATCCTAAATAATCATATTGGCACTAAAGTGGCTCCTACAAAATTTGATGACTCTAACTGTTATATTATTTCAAGAAAAACGAATTTTTGTATTTAATTACTATTGGAGGTGCCGCTCCCCTTATAGGTAGTCCGCCAATTTTAAGATTCTAACTATAATAGTTTCTAAGATAAACGATTTTTTTTTTATAAATTAACGCTAACACTAGTCCGCCCACTTTTTATCCTAAATAATCATATTGACACTAACTTGCCTCCGACAAAATTTGAGGACTCTAACTGTTATATTATCCCAATATAAACAAAATTGTTTATTAAATTAAATGGGAGGTGCCGCTCCCCTCATGGGTAGTCCGCCAATTTATTACCCAAAAATATTTACATGGATGTTAAAGTTATTCATGCAAAATTTTAAGATTCTAACTGTAATAGAGTCCAAGATAAACGAATTTTTGTATTTAATTTATATGAGAGGTACCACGCCCCCTAACGCTAGTCCGCCAAATTTGTATCCTAAATAATCATATTGGCACTAAAGTGGCTCCGACAAAATTTGAGGACTCTAATTGTTATATTATCTCAAATATACGAATTTTATATTTTCTTAATGTGGGCGTGGCTCATCGCCCACTTGAAATTTCAAAATAAAAAGTAGCCTATTACTTATTCCAGACATACAGGAATTCGCTGTGTTCTATAGCGTTCAAACATACAAACAAACACACATTCATTTTTATACATATAGATAATGCCATAGTAAACACATTATGGGCCGTTATCTTAACCCTCAGTTATCGTTTAATCAGTAAATATTCTATCGGTTAATATAGTTTTTGGATGCAAATTGTAACTTTATTCTTACGATAAATTATAACAAGACTTTAAAAAATGAGGGTAAAACTAAGGTAGATAAAGTTCTAGGGCCTTATGCAAAAACGATTATTAAAGTTAACAATGGTTTACTGCACACTTTTTCCATATAAAAACAGGTTTTAACAACCATTGTTAACTTAATAACCTTTTTTGCATAAGGCGGCTAGTGTATAATAGGTTCCATTAGGACCTTATATATTGATAAAGTTTTTTTTTGCCATAAAATAATCGATTTTAGAGGAACCAGTTCTAGTGGAACCTGTTGCAGAATTTATAAAATGGACCTGTTTTCAGTACAATCCATGGTATTATTTTTTGTCAAAAATAATCGATCCTAGTAGAGAAAATTCTAGAGTAACCAGTTCTAAAGGAACCTGTTATAAAATTAATAAAGCGGACATCAGTTTAAAAAATTATATTGTATATTACATTCATGTACAAAAATACAACAGATTCTAGTGCAACCAGGTTGCATAGGAACCGATTCTAGTAGAGCTGCAAATGTGTGAATATTTTTATTGCAAAGTTTATGTCAAAATTGCATAAGAGTCTTTTAGAAATATTAGGGGTGAATGTCGTTTTAAAGTGAGCGTGTTTTACACAGACAGACGGACATAGTTAAATCGGCTTAGAATTCACTGAATGACAATACCATCTATCGGCACTGGAGGGTATAAAAAACAGGCACCTATTGAAGAAATCTTGTCGATTTTTTTTAGTTTTGACTCCGTTGATATTTATAAAAACATCGATGTCTTCTTAACATCGATGTATCGTTTGCATCCCTGTGTGGAGTAAGAATAACATTTGACTAAAACCCGAAGTTCCTGTAAGCGAAATTGCAAGTACTTCTTTAACTCCTATTTGCGAGCGTAGAAGTACTTGCCTCCTAATTTTATCACCGTATTAAAATATTGAGTTAAAATGTTAATAAAGAAATAGTGAAAAGAGGTTTCATTAGAATCTTAACTCATTATTTTTTAATGTTAGTTTTTCCTGGGAATATTTCTTTTGCTACTAATCTGCTTCCTTAAATACTAATCTGTCATAATCTATGTAAATATTGACAAAATACATTTTTAGAAATTCTAACGTGCAAAAGTGAATTATCCTTTTCTTTTTGGATTACAGACAATTATAAGAAATTATAAGTAGTTTTCTGTCTCACTTAAATTTGTCAGGCAGGGAGGCCTCTTTGTCTTTGTCCAAATATTTCTTTACTTCTTTGTGGATTTATGAGTTTGTACATACATTAATTCATAGAATTCAATATTAGAAAAAGTATGTCAAATTGTAATCCGTTTAACTTTAAGACTAAGAAACAACGTTTGTTAAAATTCCAATAAAATTTAAATATATACTTATAATGGCTTTTAAAACATCAAATTATTGTACCTATAACTTTCTCTTTAAAGTATTAAAGGACCAAAGGAATTCTTTTTATATTTCTTGCTATTAATTTACCAAGATTTACACACATTGGAAAAATTAATTTATTTGTAAGTATGTAAAATAAATTGTTTCATCTAAAAATTTGACATTTGGTCATGCAGGTGTTTTTTCTCATCCATTACCTATTGTTCTTAGCAAAATGTGTCCCAAATAGTTTAGATAGCTATTTATGCAATCTTTCGAAATTTAATAAAATATTTTTGATTTTTTTTTAAATCAAAAACATTTTTGACTTTTTTTTCAAAATGGGCCCTTTTTATTTTTTTAAGAATGCATAATTCTTTTCTAGTGGATTCGAGTGGGATATCTATAAAAAATAATATTTTGTAACTCAAGATTTAAAATTTTTGAATTTTTTTGCAAAATCAAAAACTTTGTTGACTTTTTTTTAAAAAAATGGACCCATTTCTTAATTTTTTTGCTCAGAAGAAAGCTTATGTGTTTTCCTTTAACACCCTTTTTGTCGCTTAGAGGGATGCGAGTAGGATATCTATAAAAAAATATTTTGTAACTCAAGATTTAAAATTTTTGAATTTTGTTGCAAAATCTGTTTTTCTTTAACACACTTTTTGTCGCTTAGTGGGATGCGAGTGGAATATCTATAAAAAAATGTTTTGTAACTCAAGACATACAACTTTTTACTTTTTTTCGAAAAATCAAAAACCTTTTTGACTTTTTTCCAAAATGGACTCTTTTTTATTATTTTTTCTCAAAAGAAAGCTTAGGTCTATTCCTTTAAAACTTTTTTGGTCGCTTAGTGGGATGCGAGTGGGATATCTATCAAAATAAATGTTTTGTAACACAAGACAAAGGTTTTTAAATTTGCACTATTTTAATTTTTTTCATATTTGTGTGTAAACCTTAAAAATTAAACTTACGCAGAGAAACTAGACACAATAGCCTTTCCGATGGTATGTAACATACCCAATTAAAATTTAATAGCCTCGATACTGTAATACCCATAATAGTTAACCTCAGGAATAAAAATCACTTTTTATACCCTACACCACTTTAGTGGGTTTAGAATCATTTTCTGAGTCGATTAAGCTATGTCCGTCCGTTCGTCTGGCTGGCTGTCCATGTAAACCATGTGCGCAAGATACACACCGCAATTTTTAAGATAATTGGATGAAATTTTGCACACATGCTTCTTGTGGACCAAGGACGAAGCCTATTGAAAATCGACTAGCCACCATACAACCGTACCCCCCAAATAGGGCCTTTTGGCTTATAATTAATTTAAATGATCTATTATGTTAACAAAAGTCGACAAAACTTAGTTTTATAGAACTACCTTAGTTTTAATGACACTACCGATTTTTGTAATGATCGGGCTTCATTTGACCCTATCCCCCATACAAACTCCCCTTCAGAAAATGACTTAAAGGTCAAAATTCACTTACAAACACTAATAACACTTTTAAATTCTACATAAATAATATTGAAGAAGACTTAACTCCCCTTCCAAAATTTTTAAGGATAGGGCCATATTTTGCCCTACGCCCCTTTAAGCCCTCTTAAAAAAATCTCTTTTTTTGCCAAAAAAAGTAAAAATATTCCGAAATGAAGTTAAAAAAACAAACCAAATGTTTTATTTTTTTAAATAATCCTCATTTTTAACATACATACTGACTGGTGTAGGGTATCATATGGTCGGCTACGTCCGACTATACATTCATACTTGTTTTCCATGGAAATGTTGAATAATTTAATTTTGTTATTTATTTTTAATAATAAATAATAATAATATGTAATAATAAAAAGATGAATAATTTAGTAAAATTTAATCTTAATCACAATAGATCAATTTATATAATAACAATTTTTATACTTAATTTATGAAGTTCTTAAATTTTCAAATATCCATACTTTTATCTTCCTTATTTGTCATCTTTATTAGCTGCTTTTTTGTCAATCCTTTCTTGGCGTTATTAGATTCAGCTACTAATTTCGCTGCTAGCTTCTTTTTTGGCTTTGGAGTCTTCCATCGACAAGCGGTATGAAAGCATGGTATTGAGCAGTGCCATCGATTGTTACCGCAGCACCGAATCTGCTCTTTAGTGTTTTCAATGTTTCCTCATGATCCTCTTTGCTACTAAAAACTATTTTAGTTTCTTTACAATAATTCTTTGCCCAATGCAAGCTACTTTTGTTTTTAAAATGTTGACGAGCTCCGTCCGAAACGTAGTATACCTTTTCTACTGTAAATTTTGATTTTAAATAATTTAATATTATCTTCTGGTACTCATAAACTGCAACGGTGTCATGTTTTAAATAGTCGGATATGATTGCCATACTTTTGTGTTCCAGGTTTTCTTCTTTCATGTAGTAAATAACTACTGTGAATATAGTTGCTTGGTCGTTATTGAAGTGGAATGCTTGTATGGAATCCTGAAGAACATATTTATAGTTCTCTGCGAAATCAAATGAAATAATGAATTCACCAGACTTCAAATGTGTTTTCAAGTCCTTGAAGAATGACTAAAAAGTCATGGGTTCTCAAATTAAGCAATCCTCTAAACAGTTATTCCACAAAATCATCCACATTTAAAATTATGGTTTTCAGTGTGCAGATTCGATACTGCGGTAACAATGCTCAATACCATGCTTTCATGCCGCTTGTCGATGGAAGACTCAAATTAAAAAAGTTTTTTGCATCTACTCAATGCGATTTCTTTCCAAAGCCAAAAAAGAAGCCAGCAGCAAAAGCAGTAGCTGAATCTAATAACGCCAAGAAAGGAATGACAAAAAAGCAGCTAATAAAGCTAATAAAGGTGACAATAAGGAGGATAAAAGTATGGATATTTGAAAATTTAAAAACTTCATAAATTAAGTGTAAAAATAGTTATTATATAAATTGATCTATTGTGATTAAGATTAAATTTTACTAAATTATTCATCTTTTTATTATTATTATATATTAAGGGTTTTCATTTAAACGTTCAAAACTCTCGTAAACTGTGCAATCTGTGCATATATCCATTCTCGCAATTGAATTGTATGAAAATTGATTTGCACAACCCTTATAAGTTTGAGCGACTATTTAGACTGGCAAACTTGAGCAAACTCATTGTGCATTTAATAAATCTGTTCACTTATTGTTCACTTTTGAATTTATGGACTTGAATTTTCACATTTTTAACATATTTTGTACAAATTTTTGTTAAAATACTTTATTTTTTATTTTTTAATTTCGTTTGACATTGCTGTAAAATGTTTATAAATATTGTAATTGAACAAAATTTGAACAGGGGTTTCATGAAACAAGTCGAATAAACTTGCCCACTTGCACAAATGGAAAACTTAAGCGTTTAAATGAAAACCCTTATTAAATTAATTATTATTACAAATAAATATCAAAATTAAATTATTCAACATTTCCATAGAAAACAAGTAAGAGTGCTATATTCGGCTGTGCCGAATCTTATATACCCTTCACCATAGTGTTTTTTAACATCTTTTATAAATTTTAAATTTTTCCCGACTACAAAATTGTTTTCAAAAGCACCTGGAAAAAATTTGTGTTAGTTTTAAATTCCAAACTTACATTATTCGCATAAAAATTATTGTACAATAACTCACAATCTACTCTCATATAAGTGAAAACGTTTTAAATACTTCTTTCTATTCATTAAGAAATATATTTGCAAAACAAAAGGGAAAATTATTTTATATTATTCCTGAGGTTAACATATTGTGGGTATTACAGTATCGAGGCTATGAAATTTTAGTTGGGTATGTTACATACCATCGGAAAGGCTAATGTGTCTAGTTTCTCTGCGTAAGTTTAATTTTTAAGGTTTACACACAAATATGAAAAAAATTAAAATAGTGCAAATTTAAAAACCTTTGTCTTGTGTTACAAAGCATTTATTTTAGTAGATATACCACTCGCATCCCACTAAGCGACCAAAAAGGTTTTAAAGAAAAAGACCTGAGCTTTCTTTTGAGAAAAAAAAATTAATAAAAAAAGAGTCCAAAAAGTAAAAAATTGTATGTCTTGAGTTACAAAACATTTTTTTATAGATATCCCACTAGCATCCCACTAAGCGACAAAAAGGTTGTTAAAGGAAAACACATAAGCTTTATTCTGAGCAATAAAAAAATGGGTCCATATTTAAAAAAAAAAGTCAACAAAGTTTTTGATTTTGCAAAAAAATTCAAAAATTTTAAATCTTGTGTTACAAAACATTTTTTTTATAGATATCCCACTCGCATCCTACTAAGAAACAAAAAGGGTGTTAAAAGAAAACACATAAGCTTTCTTCTGAGCAAAAAAATTAAAAAATGGGTCCATTTTTTTAAAAAAAAAGTCAACAAAATTTTTGAAAAATTGTGTATGAATTACTATCCAATAGAACTAACTATGGTGCGAATTTCATCACGATCGGAAGACATCGATTTCAAAAGTTGGTTCACTTGACGTAAAATGCCCCATATACTTAAGCCATTTATTGTTGAAAAAATTGTGGATTTGAGTCAAATTTTGAAGAGGGCTTTTTATACGGGCTAGGGTCCAATGAGGTCCTATAATTATAAAGTTTATGAGGGTTATCAAGGCTGGTATATAACTTGGTTATGCAGCTTTTTGTCGAGATACGAGTATATTTAACATAATTATGAATTTAAAAGCCGTATTCAGCGGGTTCAGTTGTAGGGGGCTAAGTGCAATAATGGACCGATCTTAACCATTTTCAATGGTCTTCGTGTACGTTATCATAGAAGATCATGTGCAAAATTTCATTGAATTATTTGAGCATAAGGTTTACAGCCAGCCGGACGGACGAACATGTCTTAATTGATTCAAAAGGTGTGTGTAGGACCAATATTTTTGTCCTATGTATAATACCCTCCGTATGTATGTATGTGAGAGAATTTTAATAGTTTTTGATTAAAAAATAAGCGGGATCATAAAATATTAAAATTTCGGTATATTTTTAAAACGTAATTTTTTAGACTTAAGATGATTCTACTAACATACAAGCTGAAATATCAAAAATAAAAAGGGCAATAAATAGGCTAGATACTATCGGATATCTAACAAGTAAGAGTGCTATATTCGGCTGTGCCGAATCCTATATACCCTTCACCATAGTGTATTTTAAACATAATTGATCTTACAGTCTAGTTAATAAAAACATTAAAAAAATTTGAGTCGATTTAAGCCGAATGTTTCGGCGGCGGCTCAAGCAACTAAATATAGTTCGGCGGCGGCTAAGCTCCGACTCGAAGCCGGTCGACTTCGACCTCTGATTCATTGCTGGTAAACATTGACGAGACGTAGATTTTGTTTTTGTTTACCGTAAAAAAATTGTTTTAAAAAGCACTTGGAAAAAATTTGTGTTAGTTTTAAATTTCAAACTTACATTATTCGCATAAAAATTATTGTACAATAACTCACAATCTACTCTCATATAATTGAAAACGTTTTAAATACTTTTTTCTATTCATTAAAAAATATATTTGCAAAACAAAAGGGAAAATTATTTTATTTTAACAAAAAATGCAAATCATATTTTTTTGCTGTGTATTTTTTTGTATGTTTGGATTCCAAATATACAAAAAAAAAACACAGCTGAATAAAACCAAATACATCTACACACACACACGTGTACATCTTTTTCTATGTACAGTGTTTTTGTTGCTTTTTTAACAAAGCATGAAAAAATATGACATTTTTTGATGAAATTTTCAGAGGTTGTCTCAGATTTTTGCTCATATCTCCGTTATTTACCGACCGATTTTGCTGATTTTAAATAGCGATCTTCTCGAAAGCATGTCTAACAGAATTATTGAAGATTCGGATCTCGCCGATGTCTGGGGTCCTCTAAAAACTGATTTCAACATTCAGACAGACATACATGGCTTAATCGACTCCGCTATCTATAAGGATCCAGAATATATATAGTTTATAGGGTCGGAAAATTATATTATAGAAATTACAAACGGAATGACAAACTTATATATACCCTTCTCACGAAGGTGAAGGATATGAAAATAACATTTTACAAAAAATGTTTATAGAATACAAATTCATCTAAATATCGGTAACAGAACGAACGTTTTAGTTATAGAATAAGGTTATTAATGTAATAATATAAAATAATAATAATATTGTAATATAAAATAGAATAAAATTGTAATATAAAATAGAAAATGTTATTTTTGTCGGTAAATTATTAAGATTTTTTGGAAAATTGTTTTATTTTATAGACCGATCGTAAAAGATTCTTGAACTAACATTTCTGAACATAAAAGATGTATTTCAGTAAAATTTTTACCTATTTCCTAATTTAGTAATAAGTAATGTATGTTTAAGAGATTTTCTTAAGAGCAAGGTGTATGGGAGCTATGACCAATTATTAACCATTACTATTAATTTATATAAAGAAAAAATTGTGGCTAAAGTTTTTAACAAATAACTAATTTTCCGGGAATATGTACTTTTGTATGTGAGGTATACGAAATTGCGGAGTTGTTTTAAATTTGATTTAGTTCCCGATGTAAACTGATTTTGCTCATAACACCAAACTGCTTAGTGAATATTTGCGGTGAATTTGGCTGACATTCTTTGCTTAGTTTTAACGTGAGCGTGTTTTAGGCAGACAGTCAGAGATAGCTCAGAATTTTATAAGAACGCTAAATATACATAATATGTTGGATCTCAGATGAATATTTCTTGGTGTTACACACAGAATGACAAACTGCCTCTATTACAAACATTAATAATACAATACACGCTACATGTAGTGCAGGGAATAAAAATCGCGTTTCTTAACCTATTTTTATTTAATTTAAATTGTTTTTTTTGTATCGAACTTTAAATACCTTGTATTTAAATATCATATATATTTTTAAAATGTATTTATTTAATTTAGGCGGGAATTTCCGCAATCACAGAAAATTTCAAAATGAATCCCGTTTTCCCGGGAAATGAAATAGTCCGGGATAAGAAAATTATTAGAACTATATAATAGAAAAATAGTTAAAAATAAATTAGAATCTTTATTAACATTTTTGCATTTAGTGTTAAAGCATGTTTGTAATGTATGTATATACATATATAAAATTCAAACGTTACTGACAGATTCATCATCGCTCTGCCTAAACGGTTGAACCTAATGAGATGAAAGATCCTCTTGGACGGGATTTTTTGAAATTCGAATGTTTACTAGTGAAAATTCAACAACTTTTTTTTACTCTTTCATAAATTAACGAAATAATAAAAATATGAATTTAGTAATTTTTGGATATTCGAACGTTTAAGGAATATAGATACAATTTTTAGATTTATGTGTAGTTTCTAGATTATTGAGAGTACGACTTGGTATAATCCAAGAAGTAATAAATCTTAATAAAAAGATAGTATATTTTATATTAGTGCTTTGCACGTTCATTGAAGTAAGTTAAACGATTGTTTTTTTATATATTAAGTTGTATGATAGAAAGTACAGCATTAATAGCAGATAACACACCCGATTGGCAATAATGTAAAGTTGTTTTAGCTTCCGCGAAGCACTAACGTAAGGCGGTATTGCCTGGTTTTGCGATCATTTATGAGAGATTAAAATTGTATTTTTATGATGGTATAGAAAAAAAAAAATATATATATATATATATATATATATATATATATATATATATATATATATTTATATATATATATATATATATATATATATATATATATATATATATATATATATATATTAATTATTTATATATATTAATTTTAATACTAATTTATAAGCTTATATAGTCGGGCATGGCCGACCATATAATACCCTACACCATGAGTATATTTTTAACATTTTTATTTTTTATAAAGAAACTTTTATGTTGAATATTACCATAAATCCAAAATATTTAAGCAATTTATTGATAAAAAAAATTTAAATTTCTATATGAGGCTTTATATAGGTCAAATATGGGCCGATCCTCGGTAAATTTGGGAAAAGGATATATTTCTAAATAACAGTTAGTTTTGTTGAGTTTCATTGCGATACAAATGGTTACAAGTCAATTTTAGACGTTTAAGTCATTTTTTGAAGGGGGGTTTGTATGGGGGCTAGGGTCAAATATAGGCCGATCCTTACGAAAATCTGCAATATCATTTATACTTATATAAAACTTATTTGTGCCAATTTTTAGAGAGATAACAGAATATTTGACGTAATTATAGCATAAAAAGTTCAAATCGGGAGGTACGGTTGTATGGGAGCTAGGTGAAATAATGGACCGATTTCAACCATTTTCAATAGGCTTCGTCCTTGTGTCAAAAAACATGCTTGGTCCAAATTTCATCAAATTATCTTGAAAATTGCGGCCTGTACCTTGCGCACAAGGTTTACATGGACAGCCAGCCAGCCGGACAGACGGACGGACGGACATGTCTTAATCGACTCAAAAAATGATTCTGAATCGATCGGTATACTTTAAGGTGGGTATTGGACCAATATTTTTGTATGTTACGAACATCAGCACAAACGTATAATACCCTCCCCACTATAGTGGTGTAGGGTATAATTATAATTTTCTACTACTTTAAATTCAATTCTATTAATTTTTATCTCAAATATTAGAAATTATTTATTTTCATGTGAAATTAAGTTTATTTAATTTACATATGTTTTGGAGATTTATCAACGAGTTTCAGAAATCATACGTTCCAATGAACTAGTCTATAACTATGTGTTGCTGAAGAATTTATTAGAAATACTTTAGAAATACAATACTGTTCCTGGATGTAGAAGTAAAGGCGATATAATTATTTTAAAGATTTATTTTAAGAAATCTGAAATGTTCTGCATGAACCCATTCTAAGAAGTAGGTAAATCAGAACATCTTATTATAATGTTTCTGAAGTATTGTTATACAAATCATCCAATAAATATTCTTTATTGTAGAAAAGTAATTAAGAGAGTTATACAGAAAGTAAATTAATTATAAAAATATTGAGTTTTGTATAAGAGTAATTTTATTGTAATTTATTTGTTTAATAATACGTAATTTTATTGTTTAATAATACGTTTTTCTTAGTCGGTTAATTGATATAAATGATTCGGTTTATTCGTTATTTGAAATTTGTCAATTTTCATTTATTCGAGCGATTAATCGTCAAAACTTGATCGATTAACCGATCGACGATTAATCGTTTGAATACCCACATATTTACCCACTTACTATATTTATAATGACACAAAACCACAAAATATTTTCTTATTATACAGCAATATGGGTCTTACAGAAGTTTAAAAAAATGGAATAGAGCTGAGTGACATGGAGGAAGAAATCATAGAGTAGACAAGGGATGCTACACATTACCTTAATTTATTACATATTATCTTAATATTACTTTTTGTGCTTTAATTCTATTTTTATACCCTTCACCTTGGTGAGAAGGGTATATATAAGTTTGTCATTCCGCTTGTAATTTCTACAATATAATTTTCCGACCCCATAAAGTATATATATTCTGGATCCTTATAGGTAGCTGAGTTGATTAAGCTATGTCCGTCTGTCTGTCTGTCTGTCTGTCCGTCTGTGTGTTTGTTGAAATCAGTTTTTAGAGGACCCCAGATATCGGCGAGATCCTAATCTCCAATAATTCTGTTAGACATGCTTTCGAGAAGATCGCTATTTAAAATCAGCAAAATCGGTCCATAAATACCGGAGATATGAGCAAAAATCTGAGACAACCTCAGAAAATTTCATAAAAAATTTTGATTTTTTATTCATGCTCAGACAAAAACTGTAAATTACAACAACAAAACACATAATCATACGGTAAAATTTTTATTGCACTTGTTTATAAAAACAATGCTGAGCATGACGTCACGATACAAACAAGGAGTATGTTGTTATTGGTTAGAAACATGAAATTTAGAATGTAGGACCGGATTAGGTTCGAAAACTTAAAAAGGGATTTTTTTGTTACTTTTTGGATTTTCTATAATAATGAACCTAGAAACATGAAATTAAGTAAGTACTGCCCGGATTAAATGGGAACTCATAAAAGGTGTCTTTTTTGTACTTTTTCGTTCTACAAAAGGTACTTTTTTGAATTTTCTATAATATTGAACCTAGAAACATGAAATTTAGAATGTAGGACCTTGACTAGGTAAGAACCTATAAAAACGGACTTTTTGGTACTTTTTCGTTTTACAAAAGGTACTTTTTGAATTTTCTATAATATTGAACCTAGAAACATTATGTAGAGCCTGGATAAAGTGGGAACCCATAAAAGGGAAGTTTTTGGTACTTTTTCGTTCTTCGAAAGGTATTTTTTAAAATTTCTATAATATTGAAATATGAAGTTAAGCATGTAGAGCCGGATTAATTTAGGTCGTATAAAATGGGCTAAAATTGGTATTTTTTGATTTTTTGTAATAATATTCGTAATGACTGTTTTTTAACACATCATGGTGAAGGGTATATAAGATTCGGCATAGCCGAATATAGAACTCTTACTTGTTTAAATTTAGTTTTGGTATTTTATATTAAAATAAAAAACCTAAATTATTAAAGAATAAAAAAAACATGCGTTTTAGTAACGTATAAATAGAATACATTCAATAATGCCTTATATAGGAGCATTAATGAAGAGCATACATAAAGCGCAGATCTAATATAATATGTAATACATAATATAAGTGCAACTAGTTGCAAATAAACTGTTTTTTGGATTCAAGACTTATTGCTTCTAAGTGGCTCATCTCAAACAAAAACATGTACTTTTAACGCACTAGTAAGTGCTGGGTAAGTATGTATAGTAAGGATTAACTCTTTCACTGTTTTCATTTGAGATTTAAAAAGATTGATATATGTTAAAATAAAGATATGGTGAAGTCATATCCATAAAAAATCCATCGGTTTAGCGTTTGTGCCTTTTGGGACTTTTTCGTTCTTCAAAAGGTACTTATTGAATTTTCTATAATATTGGACGTAGAGACATAAAACTAAGTATGTAGAGCTCGGAGTAAGTGAGAACATATAAATGGGTATTTTTTAAAAATTTCTTTCTTTTTCGTTCACAAAATTTTTCTTTATTATGAAATCGAATTTAATGGTAAAATTAAATGGTACAAAATTAATATCCTTGTTCTATAATTTTTCAATTGTTTCTGGATATGTACAGAAACAAAAGAAAAATAAAATTTTTAAAATTGGTTTGTGAATTTAATAAGCAATTGAAATTTATCAGATGCATTTTTTTTTAAAATTTGAGCTTGAGCCCTCAAAAGTATGATCTTCAATGTCTACATGAATATTAAAATTGTCCATACAAAATTTTATGACTTTTCCAATTGTAATTTCTGAGATATGCGACCTTTATCAGTAAAATCTGTCCAGCCATTTATTAGTTAAAAAATTATAAACGCCGATAAAAGGTACCAAAACCATTTTTTTAACCTAAACGTACAACCATCTAATTTTTTAGAAGTCGATGCAGCTCGTCTGCATCTACTCTTTTGAATCTCTAGAAAACCTATTTTGCCCCTCTTAATGTTCTAATTTGCAAAAATCGTCTTTTTTCTGCTATTCAAAGACAGTATCACTACAAAAATTGAAATTTCATTTCGTTACTAACAGAGACCTTTTATGTTTAAAAACATAACAGTATATATAAAATGTTTATATAGTAATAAAAAATTTTTAAAATTCTTATTAAGAACGTTAACAGAACTACGTTAATGGTATAGAATAAGAGCATAAGTAATAGAGGAATTAATAATATTTTACAAATTACATTTTTTTTACAAAATATGGACCAATTTAAAAAAAATAGGATGAACGATTCTTGTGTATGTCAAAAATATTTGTGTTGAATTTTATGGTGATATAAGCAATTTTAAAAGTTTTATGTTAATTAATGTTAATTCTTATATTATTCTTATACGGGAGCTATTTTAAACTAAAATGTTAATAAATGGTCGAAATATTTCTCCGATTCCAAAAACTTTCAACAATGTCCGTCCAAAATAATTCTATGGACTAATTAATTTTCAATAATATTGAACGGACAAATGATGTATATAATATTCTCATCGTTAATGCATCTACATATTCTTTACTATTTCTCCTAAAAAAAACCATATAGAATAAACTTTAGGAATAATGTAATCAAATTTTTAGAGAAATAATAGCATATTGGACGAATTATGACATAAAAAGCCCAAATCGGTAGGTGCGATTGAACGAGGGCTATGCGAAATAATGAACTGATTTTAACCATTTTCCTATGGCCTCTTTGGTCCCTGTGCCAAAAAACACGTTTTGATCAACTTTCTCATCAAATTATCTTAAAAATTGCATCTTGCGCACAAGGTTTACATGGACAGCCAGCTGCACAGTCGGATGGACAGTCGATTGAGAGGTATTCCTACATTAAATTATTAAAAAGGCTTAGGATATTGAGTATAAATAGTTAATTTTTATTTTTTTAACTAATTTCCTGAAATTATAAATCTTCATTTTATATACATATGTACAAAAATGTTTTTAACATTTCCTACCTTCGGTCTGTTTTTATAAACAGGAACGGAAAATAATAATTACATATTTATCCTTTTAAAAATATAATACACAATAAAAAATCCAATAAAATCATACAATTTATGCAATAAAAACCCGTTTTCGGTCATATTGGACGTAGAAACATAAAATTAGGCACGTAGAGCCCGGAGTAAGTAATAACATATAAAAGTTTTTTGTTGACATTTTTTCGTTCTTCAAAAAATACTTTTGAATTTTCGTTCACACCATTTTTCTTTATTATAAAATCGTAGTAAATGGTAAAAAGAAAATTGACGTAGTAAAATATTAAGTAATAGATGGATTACCAATATTTTATAAATTTACCCTACAAACATTTTCTATTGCGGAAGTTACCCATGTGAAACTTCCAAACGTGCAAAAAACTTGCAAGCGATATTGCGGAAGTATACGAATTCTTGTGACCAGTCGGGAAGAACAAATGCCTAGTTGAAAAATACTTCTGAAAGACCCGCAGAAGAAACTTCTAGATGACTCTTGAAAGTAAGGTTTTCTATATGTAACTAGGAAGTCATTCTTGATATGACTTAGTATCATCTAGAAGCGCTGTTTTCTAAAAAAATATTTGATTTTTTTTAAATTAATTAATTTATTTATATATTGTTTCGAATCAATAAAAACATTACCATTAATGAAAATTTTCTAAAACATTGAAATAACTTAGAATTAAACCGTCTTTAAAAATCTAAAATCATGGATAATTTTTATTTATTGTGACTAACTATCAGTGTTGCCAATTTATCACTCTTAGTGCTAGATTTAGCACTTTTTAAACTCATTTAGCACCCAAAAATTTAATCTATCACCTTTAGCATTTTTCAAATATTTTTTTGCACTTTTTTAGCACTATTTATAATATATTTTACATATTTTGTTTTCGTAAATTTTAATAGTTTTTTTTTTTTAAAATATGTTCACAAAATATGTCAAAATAAAAAAAGGTTTTAACCGGTTATTTAAAGAATTATCGATGCGTATAAGATTCAAAAGAATTAATTTGTATATATTTTTTTAGTAATTCAAAAATTCTAAACATTTTTTAGAGCTATTTAAATTATCCCAAAAAATCTAAGTACTACTAACAAAAATTGTTTCAATATAGATACTACAGAGAAATTCGCGCCACAGGACCAGAATATATCAAAAAAATAAAAAATTGCATAGTACATACGTTTTTAAGAATTTTCCATTTTTTGGAATTGTTAGAATATGTATGTTCATTAACAAAAAAGTGTTACAAGTTATCACAAATTTGTTTTATACTTGGGTGGATTGTACAGTTTTTTATGCTTGTACAGTTTCAAACTAAAAACAAGTATGAATTTATAGCATTGTTGACCATATGATACCCTACACCAGTCAGAGGGTTTCTACAAGAGGGCTCATAGGGGAGAAGGGGTAAATATGGGCCTATCCTTATAAATTTTGGTAGATGAATTAACGTCTACTATAAAGTCATTTATGTAGATTTTAATAGTTTTATAAGTAATTATAAGTTAATTTCGACCTTCAAGTCATTTTCCGAAGGGGAGTCTGTATGGGGGATAGGGTCAAATGAGGCCCGATCACAATAAAAACAAGTAGGAAAGTATAGTCGGGCATGGCCGACCATATGATACCCTACACCATGAGTATATTTTTACAATTTTTACTTTTATAAAATTTTTATTTTTTGT
>NC_060949.1:8897701-8900935 GCF_022045245.1 Lucilia cuprina
TATGTTACGAACATCAGCACAAACGTATAATACCCTCCCCACTATAGTGGTGTAGGGTATAATTAGTATTGTCATTTATTGTTCTATAAAACTTTTTTTGGTTCAAGGACGAACGCTATTGAAAATGGTTGTGTGAGATCCCATAAAAGGGGTGTTTTTGATACTTTATCGTTCTTCAAAAGGTACTTTTTTAAATTTCTATAATATTAAACATAGAAACATGAAATGAAACATGTATGGCCCGGATTAAGTGAGAACCCGGAATAGAGAACTTTTTGGTACTTTTCGTTCTTCAAAAGGTACGTTTGGAAATTTCTATAATATTGAACCTAGAAACATGAAAGTAGGCATGTATGGACCGGATTAAGTGAGATCCTATAAAAAGGATATTTTTGGTACTTTTAGGTTCTATCAAAAGGTACGTTGTGAAATTTCTATAATATTGAACCTAGAAACATGAAATTAAACATGTATGGCCCGGATTAAGTGAGATCCGATAAAAGGGATATTTTTGGTACTTTATGGTTCTTCAAACGGTACGTTTTGAAATTTCTATAATACTGAAAATAGAAACATTTAACTTAACATTACTTTATGGTTCTTCAAACGGTACGTTTTGAAATTTCTATAATACTGAACATAGAAACATGAAATTCAGTATATATGGCACGGATTAAGCGAAATCCGATAAAAGAGGTATTTTTGGTACTTTTTGGTTCTTCAAAAGGTACGTTTTGAAATTTCTATAATACTGAACATAGAAACATGAAATTCAGCATATATGGCAAGGATTAAGCGAAATCCGATAAAAGGAGTATTTTTGGTACTTTTTGGTTCTTCAAAAGGTACGTTTTGAAATTTCTATAATATTTAACCCACAAACATGAAATTTAGTATATATTGCCCGGATTAAGTGAGATCCCATAAAAGGGGTATTTTTAATATTATATCGTTCTTCAAAAGACACTGAAATTTCTATAATATTGAAACTAGAAACATGAAATTATGCATGTATGGACCGGATTAAGTGAGATCCGATAAAAGGGGTATTTTGGTACTCTTCGGTTCTTCAAAAGGTACTTTTTGAAATTTCTATAATAATATATAATTTAAACATAGAAAAATGAAATTAAACATGTATGGCCCAGATTAAGTGAGAACCTCAAATAGAGAACATTTTGGAACTTTTCGTTCTTCAAAAGGTACTCTTTGAAATTTCTATAATATTGAACCTAGAAGCATGAAATTAAGTATGTAGAGCCCGGATTAGATGAGAACCCATAAAAGAGGACTTTTTGGTACTTTATCGTTCTTCAAAAGGTATTTTTTGAAATTTCTATAATTCTAAACCTAGAAACATGAAATTAAGCATGAATGGCCCGGATTAAATGATAACCCATAACAGGGGACTTTTTGGTACTTAGTTGTTCTTCAAAAGGTACTTTTTGATATATTAAACATAGAAACATGAAATTAAACGTGTATGGCCCGGATTAAGTGAGAACCCATAAAAGGGGACTTTTTGGTACTTTTTTGTTCTTCAAAAGGCACTTTTTTAAATTTCTATAATATTAAATATAGAAACATGAAATTAAACATGTATGGCCCGGATTAAGTGAGAACCTCAAATAGAGAACATTTTGGTACTTTCCGTTCTTCAAAAAGTACGTTTTGAAATTTCTATAATATTGAACCTAGAAGCATGAAATTAAGTATGTAGAGCCCGGATTACGTGAGAACCCATAAAAGGGGAATTTTTGGTACTTAATCGTTTTTCAAAAGGTATTTTTTGAAATTTCTATAATAATAAACCTTGAAACATGAAATTAAAAGTGCATGGGTCGGATTAAGTTAGAACCTATAATAGGGGACTTTTTGGTACTTTTGCGTTCTTCAAAAGGTACTTTTTTATTATTTCTATAATATTAAACCTATAAACATGAAATTAAGCATGCATGGCCCGGATTAAGTGATAACCCATAACAGGGGACTTTTTGGTACTTTATTGTTCTTCAAAAGGTACTTTTTGATATATTCTACCAAAAGGTACGTTTTGAAATTTCTATAATATTGAACCTAGAAGCATAAAATTAAGTATGTAGAGCCCGGATTACTTGAGAACCCATAAAAGGGGGATTTTTGGTACTTAATCGTTCTTCAAAAGGTATGTTTTGAAATTTCTATAATACTAAACCTAGAAATATAAAATTAAACGTGTATGGCTCGAATTAAGTTAGAACCCATAATAAACATGTATTGGCCGGATTAAAGAAACTTTTTCTTCAAAAATTTTTATAATATTAGACCCAGAAACATGAAATTAAGCATGTATGTCCCGGATTAAGTGAGACCCCTATGATGAGACCCCTAAAAAAATGTACGACTATAAATTCATACTTGTTTAAGTTTTACAATAAATAATTAAAACTGAAAATGACAGGACAAAACACTAAACCTCACTGAACTTATTAAAATGTCTGCATTATTTATTTTGTTTCGCGTTTACGCTAAAAATGGAATACTTATATTTTTATACCCTACACCACTTGGTTGTAGTTTTGTCTTCTAAAAAAAGTTAATTTTTTGTCACAAAATTTTTGAGTTTTAAATATTTTTGAAATCATCTCAGGCTAACCTGATAGCAATGACTAGGATAAATTTTGTAACACTAAGAAGTTCACTCAAATATATTAATGTATTTCCCACACACAGGTTCCTCGATCCCATTAAAGTTAAAAACATAAATTTGTTAAATATTCTCTGACTTAAGTAAATAAATGTACAATATCTTTAAATGCACAATGTAAAAAAGAGCGTGTACAAAAAGACAATAATGAGTGAATTCAAGCAAAAATTAAAGAAATTTCTATAAATTGAGACAATGTGTGTAAATTTGTCCGCAATTTTGAAAATACATAACAAAACAGCAGTTATATACATACCTACCATTTTAACTTCCGTCCGTCGCATGTTTCAACAAGTTCCATTTTTTATTTCTTTTATAAATGTGAAATGAGTGAAATAAATTGTTTACATTTGACTGCAATACAACAAAAGGGGTCCAAATTGTATGGTGATGTGTGCGCAGTAGGATGGAAAATACGAAAATGATGATGATGAGGTCGACGATGATTGTGATTTGCTCTCAAATGTTGCAAATGGTTTTACATGAGACGTTTTTGTTTATTTGTTTTATTCTATTTTCACAATTGTCACTTGCAATACATACATATA